>NC_030422.2:18095099-18287599 GCF_001660625.3 Ictalurus punctatus | reverse complement strand
TTTATCTTAATTTCAGAGACCCCCTGTCTTGTGATAGACAGATTTAATATATGCTTTTTGAGTATTGTTGTATTTCTGTTTAATGGTTTCTTTCTCGTTGCTTGCTGTCATCCACATGCAGAGGGTGACTCAAAGAATTACCTGACTTACTACAAACGTGCAGCTGTGTTTCTGGCCATGGGAAAGTCCAAATCAGCCTTGCCAGATCTGACCCGAGCAATTCAGCTTAAACCAGACTTCCTAGCTGTAAGTCTGTTAGGTGACTTTTGGTAGAAATGATGAGACAATTCTTTAAATAAAAATGTAGTGCATATTGCATAGAGATGTGATGGGTTATGTGAAACTCAATCTCTTTTAGGTCTTTTCACCATTAATGTTGAGATTTATTTTGTGTGTGGGGGTGCTTTCAGGCTCGGATACAAAGGGGGAACATTCTCCTGAAGCAGGGGAACACTCACGAAGCCAGAGATGATTTCCAGGCTGTGGTGAGATACTGACTGATTAGCCTATCCTCATTACTTCTCATACAGATGCATATATGGTTGTAAGCTGCTGTTGCATCCTTGAGCAAAGCCCTTAATCCTCAGATGCTCTAGGTCAGGGGTCGGGAACCTATGGCTCGTTATCCATACATTGCTCTTTCAATGATTGCCTATGGCTCAACAGTGAGAAAAATAAGTAAAATTAATCATGAAAGCTAGTGTGTCCATTTAATTAAAACTCTACATATGTAATAATATTCCATAATTCATAATCAATGCCTGTTTGTCATGTACAAACCAACCAATCATGATGTGGCAAAAATGTCATGTGGAGAGCGGTAATCTCCCGGTCTAATTCATAAATCGGTTGAAAAGTACAAAACCAGTCTGTTTTCAGTTTTTTAACAAAGGTGAAATGGCTTTAAAAAAAAAAAAGACGACAACTATCGTTCTTTCCCGTATAAATGGACAGACAAATTTGCTATTTGGAAGTTGCATTAATGGTAAGTAATGTTGAATTTACTCTTATTTGCGTACTGCATCTTTGTATTGATTTACCATTTGATGAAATTATCATAGTTGGTTAATTGGAGTCCAAGTGCTACCTACAGGCCTATTAGGTGAAGTGGAGGATGTTGGGTCAAGAACATGCAAAATGTGAAATGATGGCCTTTATTTATTACATTATCACTTCATATAATTCTGCAATAATCGTAACGATAGAAACTATAAGAAGAAGAAGACATATATAAAGTGTTAAAAAATATGTTAACTTTCCTTGGGCTTTTATGGCTCTGCCAGCTGAAAAGTGTCCCGACCTCTGCTTTAGGGTATACCATACAATGGCTGACCAAGCACTATAGCCCCTTATGCTGTTAATGTGGTATCTTCATATGTGTTAGGCCTTTTAAAGCAACTAACCATTCTTTCTTTCTCCAGTTGCAGCGCTCTCCAGACACAGAGGAGGCCCATAGTCAGCTCCATAGAGTTGAGGAGCTGGAGCAGCTCCAGGAGGAGGCACATAAGGCCCATCATCGCGGCGATTACACCACCACCATCCAGGTGCTCGAGCGGGTCATAGAGGTGAGTTTCAGAAATGGGGAATCAAAAAAAAAAAATTTAATTTCCATTATTTGATCCGTTCACGTCAGTTACTGTTATATACAGCTTGCTTCTATTAAGTTCTGTGTCTTTATCACCTGTCCTTTGATGTAGCTGTCTCCTTGGGATCCTGAATCTCGGGAGCTAAGAGCAGAATGCTACATCCGAATTGGGGAGCCGAGGAAAGCCATATTAGACCTGACGCCTGCGGCACGGCTCAGAACGGATAACCGAGCTGCTTTTCTCAAACTCAGCCGTCTGCTGTATGACCTGGGAGAGCACCATGAGTCACTCAGGTATACACCTGTCAGCATGACTGATGAAAGGGATTCAGATAAAATAGAGATGTAATTCTTAAAAGAAGGTGTGTGATACATGCATCGCTGACTGTAGAAAGATTCTATTCCACACTCTTATTTACATATTTAGTCTTTCCCTCCCTCTCTGTCTGTGATTAGTGAGATCCGGGAGTGTCTGAAGCTGGATCAAGATGATAAGGAATGTTTTAGCCACTACAAACAAGTGAAGAAGCTTAGCAAACAACTGGACTCTGCTGAAGAGCTGATCTCAGAACAGCGGTAAGCATACTGTAAAGATCACTGGGTTGCTCTATTAGCGTAGGGATTTTTTTTTTTGGCCTCATCAGATTTTCCTAACTGCTATACCTGCAGTAGCCGCCATCTTCTTTGGTTCTTTGGTTTACTCATTATATGCCCCACTGCATCATTACTATAACAACCATATGTGGATATGCAAGAAAATGTGATTATGATCTGAACAAACCAATTTAATGGTATAATGTCTCACCTGCTGTGAACAAACTCTCAGTATACCTATATGTGAAATATAATTCTAATAATAATATAAGAGAAGTATACCAGATATTCATGACCATGTGTTATTTATCTTATAATTTACTCTGTTACAGTTCTCATATATTTTTATATGTACCAAGTGGTTGTTATTTCTACATTTGTCAAACAGATATCAAGAAGCAATAGAAAAATATGAGTCTGTAATGAGGACAGAACCAAATGTTGCGTTCTACACTAGCAAAGCGAAGGAGCGGATCTGCTTCTGTCTAGTGAAGGTTTGTAATGTTCTCACAGCCTATTTCTATGCTAGAAACAATACTACAATGGTGGGGTAGGATTGTATTATAATTGTAGGCCTCTCACATTTCCTGTTCTTTCTCCCTGTGATGTATGAAGAATAAGAAGGCAGAGGAGGCAGTAGACACATGTTCAGAGGCCCACCAGAGAGACCCTCAAAATATCCACATCCTCCGAGACAGAGCCGAGGCCTACATTCTGTTACAGGACTATGAGAAAGGTATATTGTCTTGTGCTTATGTATGAAACGTGATGCATGTTTAATCAATGTGGATAATAAAGATAATAATAGTAATATGGAGTGCCTTTTATGATGTCTCATTATTTCTTCTCTTTCCTCTATCTGGCCTGTCTGTTGCACTCTTTCTCAATCTGTCTCTGTGCTCTCCACAGCTGTGGAGGATTATCAGGAGGCACGGGAGTTTGACCAGGAGAACCAGGAGATTCGTGAGGGTCTCGAACGTGCACAGAAACTCCTGAAGATATCACGTAAAAGGGACTACTACAAAATCCTGGGAGTGAGCCGGTATGTACATAATGAAGATATTTGACATATTTATTTGACTTCATGGTTTTTATACCCTTCAGCAGCACTAGTGCAAACTAATTCATAGGTGAAGATTGTGGTGTGTGTTGTTTGATGTAAGTAATATAATCCTTGTCTTTCTTGGATTTTCCTCAGGACTGCTAACAAACAGGAAATCATTAAAGCGTATAGGAAATTGGCACAGCAATGGCATCCGGACAACTTCCAGTCTGAAGAGGAAAAAAAGAAGGCTGAGAAGAAGTTCATTGACATTGCTTCAGCTAAGGAAGTTCTTACAGATCCGGGTAAATATAAATATATTTAGATTGGGAAATGTGTCTAACACTTAACATTAATAACTCAAGTAATGGCAAAACAGTTAAAATCAGTCTGAGGTGTTAAAAGTGTAAGATTTATCCATCACGCTATTCTTAAATACTACTTCAATGTGTTGTACAGAGCTACGTCAGAAATTTGACTCGGGAGAGGACCCCTTGGACCCAGAGAACCAGCAGGGAGGAGGAGGAGGAGGAGGCGCCGGAGGCTGGCCTTTTGGCTTCAACCCCTTTGAATCGGGTGGAAACTTCCACTTCAAGTTCCACTACAACTAATATGGCTATGCCATTGAATACTGTGGACATGGTTATTATGGACAATGGACTGGACTTATTTAAATTCCCACAAAGGGAAGTTAAGAAGAAAATCCACATATTCTTCAGATGACTCTTATCACACAGGTGTAGTTGTGTGCCAATTCAGACTTGAATATGCCGACTGTTGGATTTCTAAAGAAATCAAACGTGCTCGCGTGATTGAAAAAATTGTTTGCTCGAATCCATGCAGTCAGTGGCTGTGATGAATGAAGTCTTATTTAGTATTTTTCAAAGTGATACCATTTCAGCTTTATCAGCTGACCATCTCTGTGGTATTTGCTTTTCCATCTGTGTCCTATCTCTCTTTGTCACACACAAGTCTTCTGTCCTCAGATTTTTCTATATATGAATAGTTCACATTTGCGGGTTCTGATTTTAGTATGTAAGAAGTGTGTATGTGTGACACTGAATGTTTTTAAGGTTCAGTCCCAACACTCCAGACTTCATTACATTAAATCAGTATTGCACTATTGTGTGCATTGATTGGTATAGTTTGCAAGGAAGAAAACGTTAGCTGCAGTAATGAGATTTTCTCTTCATGTGTGCTTTTTAGTGATTATCTTTGAAAGTTGGCTCACCACTTTTTTTTTTTACTTTTTTTAAAATTTCTTTTGTGTCTCTCTTCTTTCTGTTAAACATATCAGATGTCATTCACTACAACAGACCACATCAGTTACTGAATGAATGGAGAACCTACAAGTCTAGTTCTTGCAACCAATCCAAGACATGATCATGGCTTTACAGAAGTACCAGCACACCTTTTGTAACCATTTTAGAAAGTTTTTAATCATGGCCTTACCATACACAAAACACTCTCTTAACCACTGGCAAAATGGCCCACTCTGTGTCAACCTAGGACTTTACATATTTTACCTGCTTTTTCGTTTTAAGTTATTCAGATTAATTTAATGTATAACATTCAGCCCATTCTATATCTGACACAAGGTGTGGCAGATAGTCAGACATAATTTTATTTTGTAAGCATTTGCAAAGATTAATATCTGTGTGACTACTCTTTTCTCAATGCTTATATAAACTTGCAGGTTCCCCATGAATACCCCCACCCCCCAAAGTGATATTTATGGCTGTGTGTTAGGTGGTTTTCTGCTTTCTTAGAAGGAACTTTATTGGAAGCCATTTTTAGGATGGATTATTTAAAAATAAGAGGGTATGTTCTGATCAATACTGTGTTAATTGTTGTCTCTTACACCCATAGTTACACACACTGACACACACTGGGCTGCTAGACACTACTAATTAGTTCCTGTCACTGAAATGCTACCTTTATTGTCTAGGTACATGTGCAGCATACTCATGAGTTTACATTTGCTATGTAATGCTTTCATGTGTGTAAGTTGTAGTTAGAGGACATAATTTATTCCCCCCATTCCTAAACAAAACATTAGATTGAACATTTATACATGAAAATTGCAAAGCACCTTTTACAAACATTTTTATTTCATCCTGATTTAATTTTTATAGACCAACTATATTAAATGAAAAACAAAGCCTGTATGTGCTTTCAACAGCCACAGAAAAGAGCAGTGCCTAAAATCACTACACACCCATCTCAAACCTGCTCCTATGGTTCTGACAACGCATGACAATGCATAATTCAGAATCCATGGTGGGGCAAACAAGGCATGCTAACTTCTGAAACAATTTTGCCCAAACTATTTTATCCTTTAATTGCCCTAACCTTTACTGAACAAACTGTAAATGCTAAAACATGGTGCAAATCCTGCTCATCAGTCTCTGTCTTAGAAACAGGCTAGAGCACTCTAAAGTGCATATGCATTTCTATATGCAAACATAACAAACATGCATATTAATTCCATCATGTACGGTATATTAGTTATCACTGGGAGGCTGCAGTAGGGTCCATTAGAACAGTGGTTCTGAGGTGGGGTCTGAGGAACTCTACAGGTCCATGAATCACTGCCAGTGGGTATGGGGATTTTGTTTTTCCTTTAATTTTGTTACAGCGGTGGAAATCATTACCTACCATTATGACGGCTGTACTCTAATGGTTCTTACTAAAGTTATTAGCCTGATTGATTGGTAACTTCAATTAAATCTTAATAATTGAAAACAAATATTGCAAAATATAATGCAAAATTGGACCTGTTCGGTTGATAGAAGGTTCAGGAATAAAAATCTCAAGTAGCCAGAATATTATTGTACAGATTTAAATAATGTGCCTAATATTTAAAATAACTAATAAAAATAAACCTGGGCTGAAAACCTGCACTAGCAGCTCATGATGCCCCAGTTGTATTTGCACCTCTATTAATGTTACATTCATTACTTTATTTATTTATTTATTTATTTATTTATTTAATCTCCAAACTGGGGATAGCTCTACTTTAAATTTCAAACAAGTCTTCTTTAAGTGTTTTGATATCTTTTGATGCAAGTGTGTGATGTTTCAAGCATGCAGTTAGTGCACAGTGCTAGACTAAATGCTAGGCTACTTGTAAAACGTTAGCTTCTTAACTAATGATGCAAACGTTAGAAACCAAACATGTCTTAGTTGATCGATTACGCTGGGTATAAGCTGGGAATTGCGTAAATTACGTGTGTGTGTATATATATATATATATATATATATATATATATATATATATATATATATATATATATATTGTCCGAACTGTTGCTTTAATATTCTTTCACCATGTGTAAATGTCTGTACTGTAAAGATGGGCAGTGTGCGTATCTCGCGGTTGCCATAGTAACCACCGCGTGTATATTTTGGCTACACTGAAACAATACAGGAGGCGGTTTTAGCTAACAGCTTATGCAACTCAACTTAAGGCGCATTTTATCTAAACATATTCTGGTGGTTGCGTTAATGTTGCTCGGCCAGTCGTATTACAATGCCGCGTCCGAAGTATTTTACACCAAATGAAGTGTCCGTGCACAATTCAATAGGAGACCTGTGGGTATCGTATCTGGGTAAAGTTTACAACTTGACACCTTTGCTTCAAGAATACAAAGGTAAGAGTTTGAGTTAAACTGCCACCAATTTGTTTCTTTAAAGCAGCTCTAACACAGACTGTCTAATACTCAGTTTTATAGCTGCTTGAGTAACACCGGTTGTAGCTACATTTGGACACACCTAAGTGTAAGTTAATGTCACCTAATCAGCCTCATACCTGCGTTTGTCTTTTAGGCGATGTACTTTTGAAACCGATTATTGAATGTGCGGGCAAGGACATCAGTCACTGGTTTGACCCCAAAACGAAAGATGTAAGAGACATTACCAGACTCAGTGAAGATCTCTCTCTCTCTCTCTCTCTCTCTCTCTCTCTCTCTCTCTCTCTCTCTCTCTCACTCTGTTTCGTTTCATTTCATTTTAATGGTTTAATCCCAACCTCAATAATGTTGATTTGGACCAAATTCATTGTTGTTCTCTTCGTGGAAAATCCAGGGAAAAAAACCCCTCAATTGCTCCAATAAATAACTACAGTATTTTTGTATGCATTAAAAAAATGAACCTGATGTTTGAATAATTGTGAAATGTTCATAAAATATATCTGTACTAAGGGAGTCCATGAAAGTTATATAACATTTAAAGACATCCCTGGCTGCACAAGGGTTGAGAACCCCTGACCTATTATCACAGCACTGGTTTTTATATCAGATTTTTATTCCAAATATACAAGCTATGTGGGCACACAGTGGTTTAGACGTTAGGACATTTGCCTCACACCTCCAGGGTTGAAGGTTTGATTCCTTCCGCTTCCCAGTGTGTGCGGAGTTTGCATGTTCTTCCTCCAGGTACTCCGGTTTCCTCTCCCAGTCCAAAGACATGCGTGCTAGGCTGATTGGCGTGTCCAAAGTGTCTGTAGTGTATGAATGGGTGTGTGAATGTGTATGTGAGTGTGCCCTGTGATGGATTGGCACCCTGACCAGGGTGTACCCTGCCTTGTGCCCCATGTTCCCTGGGATAGGCTTCAGGTTCCCAGTGACCCTGTAGGATAAGTGGTATAGAAAATGGATGGAATATACAAATTATTTATGATTCAAACCATTTTATATCAGAAAAAAAATTCCTAGTTATATTCAAATTGCAGTTCGATTCTAGTTGACATAATTTCTATTCAATTCAACTGATCTGTAAGACTTATAACTATTATTACCAAAATATCTAACAATTGCAACAATAATATTTCTATAGTATGTGATAATTTTCTCTGCCTTTATTATAAAGATACTCTGAACAATGTCATTGTCTGAACATCAAAATGTGCTTTCCCAGATTATTACCCATGTTGACCCTTTAACCGGCTGTGTGAAGTATTACACCCCCAGGGGGCGCTTTCTGCATGTGCCCCCCATATGCCCATGCACTGACTGGGCCAATGATTTTGGGAAGCCTTGGTGGAAAGACATGCGCTACGAAGTTGGCATTCTGACAGCCAAGGCACGTTGGATTCGCATCATCAACACACTCAGTGCCCAGGAACAGAGGCTGGAGGTAAAGTACAGCTGCACTCAGCGTAACAGTTATGAGTTCCGATGTGCAAATATTTTGTGGTTGCAAATTCTTCCCTCATATAAAATCATGGTCTGCCTCCATGGTGAAGTTCATGGTACACTGATTAGTACAAATACAATGCTATGAAAACATATTTGCCCTCATCCTGATTTCTTCTTTTTTTGTGTGTATATCTCATACTAAATTGTTTCAAAAAATGAAACAAAATCTAAGGTAAAACAAAGGCAACCTGAGTAAACACAAAATACAGTTTTTAAATGATAATGTTATTTATTGAAGCAAAAACATTATACAGTATCAACTGGGCCTATGTGAAAATGTATTTACCCCCATAGTTACTAATTCCCCAAATCTAGGAAACTGCATTCATAATGGTGTTCAGCTGGACTAGACACAACCAGGCCTGATTACTGCAAACCCCGTTCAATCAAATCAACACTTAAATAGAACCTTTTCAACATCATGAAGTTGGTTAAAAGGTCTTGATAAGTTTTATGGCATGATCTCTGTGTCTCAATTCTGAAAGTCTCAAGTCTGTGTCACGATGCCTTGGTACAAGAACAGATAGAGTTGTTTTTATCTCCTTCGATAGAGTTGTTTTGAGAATACTGAATCGCTCCCGCCCTCCACTTTGGCTCTCTCCTCTTATCTGTAAGCACAGTAACACTCTACAGTATGCAAAAACTGAAAGAAATTCCAGAAATGATGAGGAAGAAGGTGATTGAAATACATCAGTCTGGGAAGGGTTACAAAGCTATTTCAAAGGCTCTGGGATTCCAAAGAACCACAGCAAGAGCAATTATCTCCTAATGGAAAAACTCGGCACAGTTTTACTCCAAGTGCACAGCAACTACTCATTCAGCAAGTCACAAAAGACCCATGGACAACATCAAAGTACCTACAGGCTTCTCTTGCATCAATAAAATTCACTGTTCATGACTCCACTATCATAAAGACACTGTTCAAAAATGACATCCATGGAAGAGTGGCGAGAAACCACTGAAACCAGTGAAAACCACTGCTAACCAAAAAGAACATTAAGCCTTGTCTGAAATTTGCCAAAACACACCTTGATAATCATCAGACCTTTTGGGAGAATGTTCTGTGGGTTGATGAGTCGAAAGTGGAACTGTTTGGAAGACAGTAGTCCCGTTACATCTGGTGTAAACCAAACACAGAATTCCACAAAAAGAACATCAAACCGATGGTCAAGCATGGTGGTGGAAGTGTGATGGTGTGGGGATGCTTTGCTGCTTCAGTGCCTGGGCAACTTGCAATAATTGAAGGAAACATGAATTCTGCTCTCTACCAGAAAATCCTAAAGGAGAATATCCGGTCTTCGGTCCGTAAATTGAAACTCAAGCACAACTAGATTATGCAGCAAGACAATGATCCAAAGCATAGGAGTAAATCCTAGTTCTAGAAGTAAGTGAAAGGCTGATCTCCAGTTAATCGGAAATGTTTGGTTGCAGTTATTGCTGCTAAAGGTGGCACAACCAGATTTTAAGTTTAAAGGGGCACCTTTTTCACATTGGTGAAAGGTGTTGGAGTTTTTTGCTTCAATAAAAAATAATTAAAAACTGTATTGTGTGTTTACTCAGGTTGCCTTTGTTTTATGTTGTATTTCATTTGATGATCTAAAACTATTTAGTATGAGATATACACAAAAACAGAAGAAATCAGGATGGGGTAAATGCTTTTTCACAGCACTGTATGTCAGTGCATTAAAGTTATTGACGGCTATGTGTGCAAAATGTATGTCTGCTTATGCACAGGCTTAAATGTTGCATCAATCTGTAATTTTTCTTTGTCATGTGTGTTAGTTGCAGTGTACTTTAGCATGCTGAAGGGGGCAGGATTGATCTATTTCTGGATTCTTCTCACTTTGCCCTCCCCCCAATCCTTTTTTGACTTCTTAGTTCATTTTACCTTCCCTTTGCTTTCTGCATCTAATGCTCCTCCTGCTAGACAAAGGGAAATGTTACTGTTGTTATGCCGCTGGGTGTACAAGTGGTCCAAGCTTGGGTTCACGGTTTAATTCTACAGTCCAGTGACTGCAGGGTGGCCAAGCACGCTCCTGCCCATCTGGCATAAGGCTATTCTGCATGGTCCAAAGGCATACAGGATTATTCCTATTGTCTTGCTTTTATGTTCTCCACATCAAGTAACCCCCCCCCCCCCCCCTAAAAATAAATAAATAAATATTTTTAAAAAATTCTCCAGTGCCACTTTGGCAATGCACTGCCATTGGATCAAGATCCAGGAAGCTCTGCTTATGTACAGTTTGTATAAGCCTCTGTGAAGGAATTCCTGGCAATGCATTTTATCTTGAGGGCAAAAAATGTGTTGTATTACAAATCTATAACATTAGGAACATGACTAACACCTGATACCCCCTTATTGTCTGGCCAGGTATGTTCCGAGGAAACACTGAATGAGATTTTGCAACGTTACCTGCGCTACAACTCCCATGCAGCCAGCTACACCTGGAAGCACAACGGTGTTATTCTGGACATGAGTAAAAATTTGAGTGAAAATGGGATTCATGATGAAGATGAGGAACTGGACCGCTGTCGAATGGATCGTGACCTCTTCACTCCATCCATATGTCTGTACTTCAATGATGACCTCACTTAACTTTGATCTAAGGAGCAGACTATTATAATATAATTCACCACAAATGCTGATATTGCAACAAAAAGAAATATAATCATTCGAAATTATAATTGTTAATACAGTGTTTCATTGTAACAAGGGTGTCTATGGAGCAGCATAAATATCACAGAAATGTGTGTCACTTTCTTCTTAAATTTTGCTCGATTAATGTATTGCATTTTCTGAGCCACATTAATAAAAACATGAATATTTATACAGAAAACACAATGGCGTGCATGATCTCATTATAGTAATAACATGCTCGTGCTTGCAGTTCGTTTTAACATTGTTTTAAGTAAATATACTGAAATAATGGCAAGCATTATGGAATTGTATTGTAGTATGGCAGCAGATAATTAAAGTGGATTCATTTCTCAAAGGTTTTACATTTCACAAGTGTCAAAAGTGATCAAGTGTGCCATTCAAAGAAATACAACCCACAGCAACACATTTTCTTTAAAAGGCTTTGCTGTCAGAGGATGCATGTGCTTCAGGATTTTGTGGTTGGATGCTTAGTTTGCTCAGTCCTGCGGATGAAATTGAATTGTTTCAGGTTCCTCTGACATACTGAACCAGTTTTGGGCTTCACATTGAATTTTTGTTAAGATGCAACTCTATTTTATCCAGTTTATTTATTTATTTATTTATTTAACTCCAGTCGAATAACTGAGAAATGAATCCACACATGAAACGGTTAATTTTTAAGCAACATCTGATGTAAATCTGGGCATGGCTGCGACAGAGCTCCTCTCCCCCCTTCTTAGCCTCCCTCCAGTCAGACAGCCCCAATAACGCAAAGCCTTTGCTCCAAAATAGTTTTATACATCAGTGGGGGCCTTTAAGAATATCAAGGTAGCCATGTTGGATGGTTTTGTGTGGCTTTCTGCAGTGCAAAAAGAGTCTGTATTCACTCAGAAAAATAAAACCCACACCAGACGGTTAGCAGGCAAATATGACTGTGTGCTGGGTTTCACCAGAGAGAGAGAGAGAGAAAAAAAGCAAGTGAACGAGTTAAAATCCAACTTAGAATTAGCAATAACACCCCCTTTTCACTGGAACAATGTGAATGTTTTTGAGGAGGGAGGGGAGAGAGAGAGAGAGAGAGAGAGAGAGAGAGAGAGAAAGGAGGAGGAGGAGGAGGGGGGGGCGTTCTGAAATAATATAGTCAGCCATTTTTTATGTAAGGGGATTTTTCTTATTGGGGGGGTTGTTAAAAAATAAATATAAGGGCGGCCATCTTTGTTTCTCTGCCTTGTAGTGTAAAATATTCCAAAACGCCCCCCACTTTGTGTGTGTGTGCCGATTTGAATATTAAAATAAATATTATTCGGAAGGAATATACTTTTTGATCTCGAGGACGGGGTCGCTGACAGGGATATAATGTCCTCTCCTCTCCGTTCTTGTGAGGAAGATGAGGGCATGGCGGTTAATTCCGAGGGAGGAGATTTTGATGAAGAAGAAGAAGACGACGGGGAGCTGGACGAGAACGCAAGCGACATAAACTCGCCGGCGGCGCCTCGAGAAACTGCAGCGTTAGCCGCGCCAGGTACCGTACACACACCGGACCCCGGAGCGCGCGCCGGGGAAAACACACACACTCTCACACACACTCATACACATACACACGCTTACAGCTTAAGATATAATTTTTTTTTAACTTTTACAACTCCGAGCATGAATAACACCGCAACATCTGCAGCTCCAGCAGTCTGTGGTACTTGCCAGTGACTGTAATTGCTACACACCATAAGCAGAGAAAAATGTGCATCTTGAGCATGAAGTTTCGAGTTTAACCAAAGTTCACTAGTCACATTTTCTGTCCCATAGAACACTTTACGCTGTTTCCAAGCCATCAAGGAGTGATATTTTATTTACAAACGTACTTTACCACATAGTGCTGATGATAAGCTACTAAGGCTAATATCCACATAAACAAACCAAACCCGATTGTCGAGTGCAGGCTTGGAGAGAAGCTCACGACTGATTGAGAGAGTGGTGTTGTGACAGAATGTAAATAAACGTGACCCGACCCACTGTCACTTCAGACAACATACACACACCCCTAACATAACAGTGATCTACATGTATTTATCTACAACACTGTAATTTCCTCAGGTCCTTTACTTTCTGTCCTGTCTTGGTGTTACAGAACTTCATAGCTACATGCACGTTTACATAATGACAAACGCTGTAATGGATACAATAAATGTAGCATCTTATTATCAACAGACTAAAGATCAGCTTAGTAACACTTTGACATTTGATATCACCCCTGATAAGTTGTGCTACAATGGTGTCTTGTTTCAGCATTATCATAACATATAGGGGGAAAGTCAAAGTTTTTATTATTATTATTATTATTATTATTATTATTATTTTAGCCTACATGTTGAGTAATTTGGTGAAACATGTATGTTGTTTGATAGTTGGCTCGGCTTGCAGCGCGTACTACATGTGGGACGTTTGGAGTTTGAAATGCCTTAGGCCCTTTCTTTCTGTCTCGCGCAGGCAATGAAAGGAGCGCCCGAGTCAATTAAAGCACGCGCCCCCGTGTCCTCCTGCGGCCCCTGGAGACCTGCAGCGGCGGCGGCTCGCCGGCTGTGTTCAGTCCCGGGAGCTCGAGCTCTCGGCGGGGGGGTGAGGGGTGGGGAGTCGCCGCCGCCGCCGCACTTCGCCGCTTTGAGCCGCAGCGGCGCGCGGCCTGCACATCCCCGAGTCCCGCGTGCGCGCTACTGCCGCCTCTGGCTGCGCGAGGGCAGCTGGGCGGGAAAAACAATCGCGCCTCTCGCGCGCTGCGTATAATGACAAAAGGCGTTATGTGAAAACCGAATTGATTTGAGTTACAATGGCGGACCCAGTTCTCAGCTTGGTTTTCTTTCCCGCCACCGCCACGGCCGACACAACCCAGGCGTGCGCCTTTGTCCTTACTTCGTCCTAAAACCGAGCATGAACAGTTTTCCCGAGCTCACCAAACTAACAAGAATTTTAATGTACAACATTCAGGAGCACAAAAATATTTCTCAATAATTCCTTCAGTTTTAAATGACAGAAGATAAAACATGCTAAAACATGCTAACTACTAGGTATTCGGTATGCCTTATTTATTAGTTTTGGCACGTGATATCAAGTTATCTGATTCTTTTTGTCAGATACAAAAATGAAGACATTTTACTTTGATGTTTAGCCTTGGGCAATGTTAGATATAATATATACTGGATATATACGCAGCCTTTAACAATTGCCTTGACTGAAGAAATACATTTTACAATTTTGAAATGAAAGTTTTTCTCTATAAAGCAGTATGAAACTTTATTACATGAACATTGTGATCATCATCAGGATTATACCGGTCTGTGATTTACACTGCCATCAAATTATAGCACTAGAGCTCATGTCAGGTTGAACAAATGGAGATGAACCTGACAGCTTAGTGCAGGTCAGAGGTTGAGCAAGTGAGTGACACTGATGCTGTCTGCTCCATCACCCCCCACGATGCTCTCAAGAGTCAACCCATTGTCAAGCCTAATTGTTTTGGGATGCGGTTTAAAGGGATCATTTTCAGCGTGTGTCGAGGATTATTGTCAGTCCTGTTTAGTCGTCACTCTGTTCTATGTCCCCACCCCCATCCCCCACCTCACCCCCAACACACAAACATACACGTCCACCTGTGTTCTCTTTTCAGACGATGGTGATGATGGAGGGGAGACATCAGACAGGGAAAGCCTGGGAAAGAAGAAGAGAGGTCCAAAAAAGAAGAAGGAAACTAAAAAGAAAGACAAAGAGGGCAAGACCACCAAAGCACGCAAGCGCAAAAAAATAGTATGGCATTCCTCCATTAGCATTATGTTCTTTAATAACGTTCACTTGAATATTGTGTTTTTACCACTTTAATTAGGCACTTGTCAAATCTAAATTGGCACCTCTGTGTCCTAGGACAGTGATATAGAGAGAGACTCAGAACAGGACTATGGAGTGAACTCAGACAGTGCGGTCAGTGATTATGGAGAGAAGAAGAAGAAAAAGAAGCATAAAGACAAGAAAGAAAAGAAGACCAAGAAAAAGAAGAAAGATGATGAAGACAGTACACATGAAGAGACCACAAAAGTAAGACAGCTGTTTGATCTTTAGTGGGGTTTATGAACAACAAGTGCTTCTCAGAGTTCCTAGCTACAGTACAGTGCCCTCCACTAATATTGGCACCCTTGGTACTGTAAATACTACATAAGCAAAGAAGGCTGTGAAAAATTGCCTGTATTGTTTAACCTTTTGACCTTTTGTGAAAAAAAGAATTCACAAAAAAAAACTGATCTCATGGATATCAAACAATTGCAAACAGAAAACAGGTTTATCCAAAAAAAATAAAAATCTGTTAAATATAGGTTTGCAACAATTATTGGCACCCTTTTAGTCAATACTTAAATCTTCTCCTATAATGCCTGATGAGGTTGGAGAATACATAGCAAGGGATCTGAGACCATTCCTCCACACAGAATCTCTCCAGATCCTTCAAATTTTGAGGTACACACTGGTGGACTCTTTCTTCAGTTCACCACACAGGTTTTCTATGGGTTTCAAGTCAGGGGACTGGAATGTATGTTGATGTATGTTTTGGATCATTATCCTGCTGGAAGATCCAACCATGGCCCATTTTAAGTTTCTGGCAGAGGCAGTCAGGTTTTCATTTAATATCTGTTGATATATTATAGAGTCCATGATGCCATGTATCCTAACAAAATGTCCAGGTCTTCTGGCAGAAAAACAGCCCCGAAACATTAAAGAGCCACCACCATATTTAACTGTGGGCATGAGGTACTTTTCCATATGGCTACCTCTCTGTGTGCGCCACAACCACCTCTGGTGTTTATTGCCAAAAAGCTCTATTTTGGTTTCATCTGACCATAGAACCCAATCTCATTTGAAGTTCCAGTAGTGTCTGGCAAACTGAAGATGCTTGAGTTTGTTTTTGGATGAGAGTAGAGGCTTTTTTCTTGAAACCCTTCCAAACAACTTGTGGTGATGTAGGTGACTCTGGATTGTAGTTTTGGAAACTTTCTGACCCCAAGATGAACTAACTTCTGCAATTCTCCAGCTGTGATCCTTGGAGATTTTTTGGCCACTCGAACCATGCTCTTCACAGTGCGTTACGACAATATAGACACACGTCCAATTCCAGGTCGATGCATAACATTTCTAGTTGACTGGAACTTCTTAACTATTTCAGTGCTTTTGCTATTTTCTTATAGCCACTTCCCATTATTTTGCACATCACAGCTATATTCCTTGTTCTTACCCATTGTTATGAATGACTAAGGAATTTGGCCTGTATGTTACCTCATATTTATACCCCTGTGAAACAGGAAGTCATGGTTGAACAATTTCCTTTTCCTAGTCACGCAGGTGTACTAAAAAAAAATAAAATATCAATGAGAATATACTTTAAATATATATTTTTCATATGAATTCATAGGGGTGGCAATAATTGTTGCACACCTATATTTAACAAACATATATATTTTTTTGATAAACCTGTGTTGTGTTTGCAATTGTTTGATATCGATGAGAGCAGAGTATTTTTGTGGATGAACAATGAAGACAAATTTTCACAGCTTTTCTTGCTCATATTTACCAAGGGTGCCAATATTAGTGGAGGGCACTGTATATTCCTTTTCCACCTTACACTTCAGAGGACCATAGATGCTAGACGCTATACATTGTAACATTCTTAATTTGGATGGAAGCAGCTTCTCTTCTCTTACAGACAGGTCATGGGGATGTATAGTATCTCAGGAAGAGGTGCTTGTTTTTATGATCATTGTTTGGCTACAAATTTCTTTCAGCCAGTAGAACTTAAGACATCTGCTCAGTTGGCGAAAGACTGGGGTCTGGAGGATGTGGATCATACTTTCACAGAGGAGGACTATCGTACACTAACCAACTACAAGGCCTTTAGCCAGTTCATGAGGTACTCTGCCAACTGTATGTGGTTAATGTGGCACTTAAATGCACCACATGTATCAGAATGAAATAAGCATGATTGGGGATTTTAATTTGTTTTGCAGGCCTATGATAGCAAAGAAGAACCCTAAGATCCCCATGTCTAAAATGATGACCATCTTGGGAGCGAAGTGGAGAGAGTTCAGCTCCAACAACCCCTTCAAAGGTTCGGCAGCTGCAATTGCAGCTGCAGCAGCCGCCGCTGCAGCAGCCGTTGCTGAGCAGGTCTCCGCGGCAACCGCCTCTCCCGAGCCGCCCCCACAGCCACCCCCACTTCGCAAGGCCAAGACCAAAGAAGGGAAAGGTGAGTGGCTTAGACCAGGATGGAGGTGCATGGTGTTGTCTTAATAGTGTATAATTTATGCTGGAATAGTAAATTCACCATTTACTGTATAATGTTCACACAGGTGATCTCTTTTTTGATTGTGTAGCAATGTCATTGTAAGGATTATTTTTAAATATCCCATATTTTACCCCCAACTAGTTTTGTTTTTTATCACTTTAAACAATGCTTATGGTAATAGTCAGATCCCTTTCCATGGGAATCATCCTGAATATAGGTGTGTGTGTGTGTGTGTGTGTGTGTGTGTGTGTGTGTGTGTGTGTGCACAGGCATGCAAAAGTGAAAAACAGCATAATTATTGAACATGCCAGATGCATAGATTTTTATGTTGGAAAAGATATTTTAAATATTATTCCACGTTTATTGAAAATGCATAATACAGCCTTTAGAATGTAACATAAGGGTCACCATTTTCCAGTCTTTTGGAGTAAAGATAAAAAGTGCATTGCTCTTTTTTTGGCAAGCAGCAAGCAGTTATTATTATTTGTATGAATGCCTTCAGTGTGTGTAGTGTACTGTCCTGTGTTTGTGTGTGACAGGCCCTGGTTATAAGAAGCGCAGCAAGAGTCTACGCACCTCTGACAAAAAGAAGCCCAAGCCTAAGAAGATGGCTCCCCTCCGAATAAAACTGGGTGCTCTCGGGAACAAGCGCAAGAAGAGCAGCTCGGTGAGAATGAATGCTGGTTGCATGCTTTCACTTGCTCACCCTTGAAGAGAATATAGGCTATAACTTACACAGTACACAAATTTATTCAAACCTTTATGCATATTACCTACTTTACACTAATAAAAATAATTTTTAGTAAATAGTATAGTATTTATTAGTATTTTTGCTAGTAAAGCAATGAAGAAAAAAGTCTTTTATAACCTTATCTTCCTGAGCTGCTGGGAGTCCTGTAATAGTAATGCTGCATTCGACTAGAGAACTTGCAATTCCTGAACTCCAACTAGGAAAAAAACAAATAAAATTCTGCAATTTCTACTCAGGGTCGTCTTCTTAAGTCCAAATTCAACAAGTTCAACAAGTTGTTGAAGAGTTCAACAAGTGCCATAACATCAACATGCCTGCGCAAAGCATCATTAGTAGACAAAATAGCACTTCTTTCCTTTGAATGAGTTATCCAGTATGTACACAAGTATTTGCTTTAGATCGATCAACATGCAGACATATTAACTTGTAAAATATTAACACTGACTACACAGATCGCTGTTTTGAGGAGGAAAATATAGGCAGTTAGCTGGCTAGCTTGTTTCTAACAAAAAAACGAACATGGAGGAGTCCATGTTTTTCCCACTTTGTATCTAGAATGCATGGAGACCGAAAATGACGTCATTCCGAGCTCGGACCTCCCACTTCTGAGGTAAGTCGAATGCAGCATAATTCACGGTCAGTGGTGTGTCAGGGGTGCTGAGTCGGAATTCGCCAATCAGGAGAGAGAGAAAGAGTGTGAGCTTGTAAATAAACAAAACTAAAAGAGCAAAAGCATCCAATATTTAAAAAAAATCAGGACTGAGAGTGTTTTACCTTTTTTTGTTTGTTGAACATTTATTTGTTCTCTAATTTGGTGGAAAGCTAGTGAGTGACTGCAAGACAATTTTTCCTCATTGTGGACTTTGTATTGTTATTATTAGAGATGCACCGATACAAAATTTCTCAGCCGATACCAATAACCGATTATTCAGAGTCATATTGGCCGATACCGATGACCGATACCGATAGTTCTGCCTTTTATGCCTTCTTTTAAATTAATATTAATTAATTCCACAATTCTGAAGGAAATGTGAATAAAAACTTTATTCTCTCCATTTCAGCAAGTTGTTTCACAGTAACTGGTCTCATAAACAATAAACAGAAAACACATTACTCTAATTAACATTAACACATGAACTAAATTCTGAAGATTAAAATAAGATTTCTTAACTTACTGAATGTTATTAATTCATATTAACAGAATTAATTGACTGAATTCTAAAAAACCTCCTGGTAGTCTCACATTCACTCACCACAAGCAAAAGCATTTCTACTTCATCACTGAATATCAAACTGGTAATATATAATTTAATAACAACTTTTTTTTTTGATATTAACTCATATTAACATTAACTGGTTATGAAACATACCACTCTATTTTCTGTGCAATATATATATATATATATATATATATATATATATATATATATATATATATATATATATATATACACACACAGTATCGGCCGATACATCGGTGCATCTCTAATTATTATATCAATAATATCAGTTATTATCAAATAATATCAAGCTCACTTATATTGGGTGAGTGTGCGTGATTCAAGCCCTCTGCTTGTCAATCTGTGTCTTTATCCTCTGGTGTGACTGCACTAGCTGGCTCGTGCCAAACTGTTTTGACAGGCTGTTGAACCAAATACACAAATTGGATAACAAAATACAGGGAGAACATAGACTGGGCTAAAAAGCATTGGAAATGAAGCAACAGTGATCATTTTGTTCTCTACACTGTATTTCAGCTAGAGCTAGTAAGCTAGTGGCGTCTGCCAGCCCTGGAGATGAGCAGAGCCTTGGGGAAAGTCTAATTCACACTGTTTGAAATGAGGCAACTATGTTTGTTCTGTATATTATGTGCTGTTTAGAATTCTGCAGAATAATAACTATGACAGTCACATTGATGTACACAATAGTTATTTTATTCTAATAACACTTCTGTAATACTGAATTGTGAATCGTGACTACCTGGGTTTACTTACATACTAAAAAATAGTATGCCACTGTATCATCGGTATCATTATAATTTAGGGACACCAGTTTGTGTCCATTATATGGTTTGGGATGCAGCTTTAAATGCTTTCTGAATGTCTGTTACTTGGCACTCTCAGTTGTGAGATGAATTTAAATGGTGGAAAACAACCCAGCACAACCCACGTAACAAAATGTTCTTACGCAAGTAGCTTGAAATGGCATTTTTTACCAGGGGAAATTCCGAAATCTTACACTGTAGATGTAAAACAAATGCAAAAAAATTGTCAGTCCTGGAAAATGTTTGATTTGAGCATATTGCCCACCTACACAGTGAGAAGGGTGGTGAGAGAGATGATGAAGGCAAAGATTGCAGTTTCAGAATTGCTTGGTTTAGTGTTTTTTTGTTTTTTTTATTCTTGGGGTTTCAAATGTCAAAATCTATTAAATGCTAACTTTTTAACAACATGCCGTTTGAAAGGGATCCAAAAAAAAAGCCTGAGAGCACAAATGCTCTATTTGTACTGTATCCACAAAATGGCCTACGCAGTCATTCTATTGTAAGACAAACTCTATTGAAAACCTGTCGTCCAAATCAAAGATGACAGTCCCTATACACAAGCCTAATTATATGTAGGGTATATGAAGAGCTTAAAATGCTCTGCATGGAGCAGTGGATGAAGACCACTGTTATTATCCCCAGGAATGGTTTCACAAAATAGGAATTGCACTATTTGAGAAAAAAAAAGATGTATGAAAAATATTGTGTTAAGGTTAAATCATACACAAAATCACCAAAATCACCAGTGTTGATTTAACACCCACAGTGTTGAATTTACACCCTACAGTGTTTATATAAGTCCATTGGACACAAATGAACACTCTGGGTGTTAATTCAACACTAGGGATTTTACTGTGTACATAAGTTCAAGGATAAAATATCACTCATTGTATGTGTTGTTTATTTTATGTATTAATCTCTGCCAATAACTTTGGAGTTGACTGTATGACAAATTAAAAATCATGATAATGACTGAAAGCAGGAAAACTCCAGTTTGTGTGAGTGGTTGTTCTTTATAGTGATATCGTATTGGTGTATGTGTTTTATGTAGAGTGAAGATGTGGACGATGATGACTCTGAGCAGGAGAACTCGAGTGTCCACAGCTCATCAGTGCGCTCAGACAGCTCCGGCCGGGTGAAAAAGAACAAGCGAGGTCGGCCAGCAAAGAAAAAGAAAAAAGGTTGGTGGCGTGTTCACTGATCTGTGGCACTTCCTCTGTTTATATTGGATGTTTATTTGTTTTTTTTCAAAGATGATCGGGGTCCATGAAACCCCCCCAGAAATGAATTATATTATATGAAGTGTCATGAGTTCCAGATGTCAGCAACTTCATGCTTTCAGCTTGTTGTTGTGTGCCCTCTCTTATCTCTCTCTGTCTCTCTTAGTTCCGGGAGATGAGGACGGTGATGGCTATGAGACAGATCATCAGGACTACTGTGAGGTGTGTCAGCAGGGAGGGGAGATCATCCTGTGTGACACATGCCCCAGAGCATATCACCTAGTGTGTCTGGAGCCTGAGCTGGAGAAAGCTCCTGAGGGCAAGTGGAGCTGCCCACACTGCGTGAGTCACCTTCATAATAGTTAAGCTCCTCTAAAGCTTGCTTAAAAGCTTAGAGTGACAGGTTCATATTTTTTATTAAAACCTGAGTTATAACTGTTATGTAGTGGGTGTGCAGTGTTACATATTTTAAGGGGAGCTTGGAAAATCGTTTTTATAAAAATATACCACTGGCAGAAAGGCTTCTTTTAATGTCGTGACACTTAATAAGGTAGATCTGCTATGCCTACATAGCACCATAGACTTTGAAGCTGATGTCTGCCTTTGCTACATTTTATAACTGTTTGTATTTGTAATTTAAGACACATTATATGGCTAAAAGTATGTGGACACCTGACCATCACACCCATATGTGGTTCTTCCCTGAACTGTTGCTACAAAGTTAGAGCACACAGTTGTATAGGATTGTCTTTATATGCTGTACCATTACAAGGTCCTTTCACTGGAACTCAGGGGCTCAAACATGTTCAGGCAATACAATGACCCTGTGCACAAATTCAGGTCCATGAAGACATGGTCTTCCAAGGTTTGAGTGGAAGAACTCAAGTGACCTGCACAGAGCCCTGATCTCAACCCCATTGAAGACATTTGGATGAACTGGAACATTGACTGTGCTTCAAGCCTTGTCACCCAAAATCAGTGCCTGACCTCACTAATGCTCTTGTAGTTGAATTGGCAGAAATTCCCACAGCCGTGCTCCAAAATCTAGTGGAAAGCCTTTGGAGAAGAGAGGAGGTTATTATATCTTTGGACTAGATGGTCAAAAAGAAGCACATATGGGTGTGATGAACAGATGTTCACAGACCTTTGGCCATATAGTATAAAATTTCAAGAAAACTGAATCAGATCATAACACTTTACCAGGGTGAGTGCTGACTGCTATCTTTCTTCGTCTTAGGCTGTTGTCCAATTTAAATTTATGAATTCACATGGTTTAAACATTATTATTCAGTTATTGTCCAGCCTCAAATTAGGTAACTATTATAAACTGAAATTAATAGAAAAGTTATATAGTTATTAGAGTGAGGAATGTAAATAGAAATTAATCTGGTATCCTCGTGTTTTTCTTTTTTTGGTGGGGAGAGGGATTGAATCTATTTTGAAATCATTTAACATCAACAGACACTATAATACAGGGGTCACACACACACAAGGCTGGGGTCAATGTTACACTGAGGTTAAGTTAAAGTACGGCCTGCTCAGCTAATATTGAATAATGTAACATCATATCCTTGCTTATGAGTTACTTGGAGAATGCTCTTTATATTTGGCATATTATAAATGCAAATTTGGTCATATGGTGTAAGGGGCATCAGATAGTTTCACAGTTGGCCATTTTTTGACACATGAAACTACTTTGCTTGCTTTCTAATGTTTTTTGTTTTAATTTGATGGAGAAAATCATACTGTAATTCTGTGATATGTTATCTACTAGGAGAAAGAAGGGATTCAGTGGGAGGCAAAAGAAGAAGACTTTGAGGAGTTTGAGGAAGAGTGTGATGATGGAGGGGTGGTGGAGCCAGGACCAGGAGGAGAGGAAGAGGAGGATGATCACATGGAGTTCTGTAGAGTGTGTAAAGATGGAGGAGAACTGCTATGCTGTGACTCCTGCCCTTCCTCTTATCACATACACTGCCTCAACCCCCCACTGCCTGAAATACCCAACGGCGAGTGGCTCTGTCCCAGATGTACAGTGAGTTCCACAGAACTGAACTATTATATATTGAATTGAGGCGAACTGATATGACAGTACTGTTTTGGAACAAGATAAATTGTTACATGACAACAGCAATGCTTTTCAAGATGGTGAACATGATAATACGTGCTGTCATTGCTCAACTTTGCTGTCTATTCCACAGTGTCCACCAATTAAAGGGCGGGTGCAGAAGATCCTACACTGGCGATGGGGTGAACCTCCGCCTCCTGTGCCTGTTCCTCCGCCCCCAGATGCACCACCTGATGCTCCACCCCCACCTCCCATGAAAGGCCGACCAGAGAGAGAGTTCTTTGTGAAGTTGGCAGGACAGTCCTTCTGGCATTGTACATGGATCACTGAACTTCAGGTACTGTATATATGTGTAAATGAGAAATAGACTGGGTTAGACTGAGAGACAAAACAAGAGCCGTTCAACCTTATCAAATATTTTATATACTAGATGGATAGATAGATAGATAGATAGATAGATAGATACAACCCCAATTCTGAAAAAGTTGGGACAGTATGGAAAAACAAAGTAAAATAAAAACAAAGAGGAGTGATTTGTTTGACAACTGAATGACCTGGTCAAAATAACAAAAAAGAAAAGATGTAGTGTTGTCAGATCGCGAATAATGTAAAGAAAATAAGTTCATATTCATTTTTAAACAACACAATACTAATGTTTTAACTGAGTTCAGAAATCAATATTTGGTGGAATAACCCTGATCACAGCTTTCATGCATCTTGGCATGCTCTCCACCAGTCTTTCACATTGATGTTGGGAGACTTTATGCCACTCCTGGCTCAAAAATTCAAGCAGTTTTGTTTGATGGCTTGTGACCGTCCATCTTCCTCTTGATCACATTCCCGAGGTTTTCACTAGGGTTCAGGTCTGGGGATTGGGCTGGCCATGACAGGGTCTTGATCTGGTGGTCCTCCATCTACACCTTGATTGACCTGGCCATGTGACATGGAGCATTGTCCTGCTGGAAAAACCAATCCTCAGAGTTGGGGAACATTGTCAGAGCAGAAGGAAGCAAGTTTTCTTCCAGGACAACCTTCTACGTGGCTTGACTCATACGTCCTTCACAAAGGCAAATCTGCCCGATTCCAGCCTTGCTGGAACACCTCCAGATCATCACAGATCCTTCACCAAATGTCACAGTGGGTGTGAGACACTGTGACCTGTAGGCCTCTCCAGGTCTCCGTCTAACCATTAGACGACCAGGTGTTGGGCAAAGCTGAAAATTTGACTTATCAGAGAAGATGATCTTTCTCCAGTCCTCTACGGTCCAATCCTTATTGTCTTTTGCCTGGTTCTTTGATGCTTCTCACTGATGAAGGTCTTGTTTCTAACTTTGCACAATTTCAGCTCTGCCCCTAGGAGCCTGTTTCGAATGATCCTCGCTGTGCAGCTTCCGTTAGCCATGCTTTTTGTAGGTCAATTGATGTCATTCTACGGTTGTTGAGTGACATTCGATTGAGTTGGCGGTCATCCCGGTCAGTGGAGAGTCATTTTCGCCTTCTGCCGGTCTGTAGCTTTGTTGTCCCCAATGTCTGCTACTTGACCTTGTTCTTATGAACCGCTGTCTTTGAAATTTTAAGGATGGAAGCAACCCGTAGCTCACTGTATCCTTCTGCCTGTAAAACCAGAATTGAACCCTTCTTTTCCACACTCAAAACTTTCCTTTTCAAGTCTTTTGGCATGGTCAATAGTTATTTTTTTATTCCAATTACTTTTGAGGTACTACTAGCACTGTCTTTGCCATCCAGCTGGTCCTATTGCAAGAGGATAGTGATAACCACTGCAGTGGTTTTTATACTTTTCCTTGTTAAATAAGATGTGGTTCAGCTGATCACCTAATCAGTACCTCATTCAGTAGATTTAGGTGTGCCTGTGTTGGAATTCAACAGACACTGGAATGGAACGCTGCCATACATGTAGATTTAAGAAAAAATTACAGTGGTCTCTTAATTATCTGTATATATGGTTTGACACTGAAGAACAAAGTCTGCATCTATTCCCTTTCTTTGTCCTTCTGTCCTCAGCTGGAGATCTTTCACTCTGTGATGTTCCGTAATTACCAAAGGAAAACTGATATGGATGAGCCACCTAGTCTGGACTATGGCTCTGGAGGAGAGGAGGATTCTGGAAAAAGTGAGAAACGACGGGCCAAAGACCCTCAATACGCTATCTTAGAGGAGAAGTACTACCGCTACGGCATTAAGCCAGAATGGATGATGGTACACAGAATAATTAACCACAGGTGAGTTTCATTTTATGCAATGTAGTATCATGACTATTGTGTTCATATGGTGATGCATTAATAATGTTTATTAAAAGACTTCTGCCAATGTTGTATTGTGTTTGTGTGTTCATGTCTGTCTCCTCAGTGTGGATAAGAAGGGGAACTACCACTACCTGGTAAAGTGGAGAGACTTAACTTATGATCAGTGTACATGGGAAAGAGACGACTTGGACATCCCAGAGTTTGGCATCCATAAGGCAGCTTACTGGAGACACAGGTACCAATGAAGTAAAAAAATCTAAAACTCATAATTCCTGTATAGAGACAGCTTATACTTTTTACTCATAATTTTTGTATTAACTTGGATCATGGATGGATGGATCACTTTATTCATCCTATTTGGAAATTCACATAGAGAGTTGAGCCAGCCAGGAGTGTGTATTTACTGTTATATACTGTGTGTATTGGAATACCAATATACATATAAAAAATTTTGTTAGTTGTGACAGCTTATAAGATTTTGTCAGTATGTGTTTATTAGCTAGTGAAACCCTTGACACTAAGTCTCTTTTGGGTTTCATAGAGAGGAGGTGATGAAAGAGGACCCAGACAAGCCAAGGAAGATGAGGAGAAAAGAGGAGAATGATGAAGCTCCTGGCACGCCTGTTAATGATGTGAGTATGAGCCATTGGCAGGCCAGTGCTGCTTTCCCTTTTCTTCAGCTATACTCAATATTTGATGATGAATTATCACAAAACACCTTTGTTCATAAAAAACCCTCTTCCCTTGTAACTCACCCAGCCCACGATAAAGTATGAGGAGCAGCCGGACTTTGTGACAGTAACAGGGGGAACTCTGCACCTCTACCAGTTGGAAGGTCTCAACTGGTTGCGCTTCTCCTGGGCTCAGGGCACCGATACCATCCTGGCTGATGAAATGGGCCTGGGCAAGACTATCCAGACCATTGTCTTTCTCTACTCACTCTTTAAAGAGGTGTGTCTGCCATGCTGTCTTTTTAGTTGGTGTAGTGAGGCACAGGTAATGCTCTATGAGGCAGTTAAGAGCGTTATCACTTTTTCAACATGTATCTGGAAATGCACAGCTTCTGCACCTCTTTTAATGCATACGCATTAAAATAAGTGGCCATAATAATCATTATGTGTATTTACACCAGATACAGCTGTGGAGCGTTTCAGTAGTAGCCAGGATGCATTAAGACTGTTTTTTTGTACACTGAGCAGACAATAGTTTGTAGGCCAATAGCAATTCTAAATTTCTAAACTTCTTCTATCAGCCATCGGATTCAATTAATTATTCATAATCATATAATAATCATCTGAATAATCATTTTAAAGTGCCCAATGAGCTATATGTTGTTATATGTGGTTTAAGTTGTTGCTAGTATTATGTTTACTACAAATCGGTATTTAAAATATGCTGCATCAAGTTACCAGGGTCTGTGGTAACTTTACAAACCCAAAGCTAAATTATCTACCAATATAATAAGACAGGATTGAGCTTCAAATTAGTAAATGTTTCTAGAAATAGTCTTAATCGTCTTTTTCGTTTATTATTATTCCATTATTTTCCTTTACTCAAGATGCTTTCAATTGCTAAGAAATTATTTTTTGCACGGTGTAATTCTATCTCCAGTCCCCTGTAGTGTTTTTATGTCTTTGCTCCCTCTTATCACTGCTCAGGGTCACACCAAGGGGCCGTTCCTGGTGAGCGCCCCACTCTCCACTATCATCAACTGGGAACGGGAGTTTGAGATGTGGGCTCCTGACTTTTACGTGGTCACATACACAGGAGACAAAGACAGTAGAGCGATCATCCGTGAGAACGAGTTCTCTTTTGACGACACTGCCGTGAAAGGAGGGAAGAAAGCCTTCAAACTGAGGGTGAGAAGGAGACAGGAAAAAAGAATATGCTAATTTCCTGTTAATCTTGATGTGAAATTTTTTGCGTGCTATCGAGAGGTTTAGGCACCTGCATGAGTCTGAAATGTATGAGATGTTTGGCACATGTATACAAACTCCTGATGTACTTCAAATAAAATTAAACAGCAGTAGCTAGGTTGACACACACCTTAAAATCCGCTCATAATTCCACAATAAATAATGTTTATGCACCTACATGTTGTTATGTAATGAGATTTTCAACAGTTAAAGACATCAGATTGGTAGAGAATAGACCAAGGACATGTGGTAAGACAAAAAGGGTTTGAGAAAAGGACACAGACTACTAATAATAAAGATGACATTTAGGAAGGTAGATGACATTTTTGTATGACTTTTTCTCTTTCTATATCCCAGAGAGAAGCTCCAATTAAATTCCATGTGTTGCTGACGTCCTATGAGCTGGTGACTATTGACCAGACTGCCCTGAAATCCATCGACTGGGCATGTCTAGTGGTGGATGAAGCTCACCGTCTCAAAAATAATCAGTCCAAGGTACCGGTATTTTGTGTGCATGTTTGTGGCTGTAGTTTGTATTTATGTGTATTTATTTTTAGGATTATAAAAATTCAGTTGAAGTGACCAGAGTGCATAAAAATCTTGCTGAAGTGTATATGTGTGTATGTGTTGTCAGTTTTTCAGGCGACTGAATGACTATAAGATTGATCATAAACTGCTGCTAACAGGCACACCCCTTCAGAACAACCTGGAAGAGCTTTTTCACCTGCTTAATTTCCTAACGCCCAACCGCTTCAAGTGAGAAAGAACACATATGCGTTTCTCTCTCTCTCTCTCTCTCTCTCTCTCTCTCTCTCTCTCACACACACACACACACACATACACAAACAGATTCACAGAGCTTAGTCTGTCTCTCTGTCTCTGTGTCTGAAGTAATCTGGAGGGCTTTCTGGAGGAGTTTGCGGACATCTCCAAAGAGGACCAGATCAAGAAGCTGCATGATCTTCTGGGGCCGCACATGCTGAGACGGCTTAAGGCAGACGTGTTTAAGAACATGCCGGCTAAAACGGAGCTCATTGTGCGTGTGGAGCTCAGCCCTATGCAGAAGTGAGAGAACAGTGAGAACACAAAGGGATGTGGGGTTATAGAGTTAGGCAAAATACAAGATGGCATTTTCTATTATTATCATGGACTGCAAAAGATGACATTTTAGCAAGTGGAAATACCTTGAATATAGTCAAATGTATCTATTATTTCATATTATAAGATTACAGTAAATCAAGTATAAGATTCTGAAGCCATTTGTACTCATTTCAAGCTTGAAAAAGTCTTTAAGCATTTCTTTCTATTAAGAAGCAAAATTATCTGCCTATAGAATAAGGAAATGAAAATCTTGAAATGAGTAATAATGTCTAGAAATAGGTTTAATTATATATATTTTTTTATTGTAATCTTATAATAAGAAATACTAGATGCATTTAATTATACTCCGGATATTTTCACTTGCTAAGATGACTTTTGTGCAGTGTGTACAGACTCAAAAGACTGAAATGCTTTGTGGTACAAGAATATACTGTCCAGCATTATTGGCACCTTTCATTAAAATGAGCAAAATGTAGGCCTAATTTTAAAATTAGTGTCATGTGCTGCTAAGCAGTGCAACAGAAAAGTGTTCACCCTACTGTCGTGAGCTCGAGAGTTCAAACCCTGACAACACCACAGCTTCCCAAGAGAATAAAATTGGCCAGGCTGTTTGAGTGGGAGTTATGGTGTATTTTTTCCCCTGTCAATCAAAGCAGCACAAGCCAGTCATGGGGGTCTGTATGTGGAAGACAACAAAGAGTGCTTTTCTCCAAACTGTCTTCAGCTGCCTTTGTGTTGCAGCAGTTTTCAAAAGATATGGTGGCTGGCTGCACGTCACATATCAGTGGAGGAAAAGGATTGATATCAGTGTAGTCAAAATTTGGTAAAGTTCCCACTGTAAAGCACTGAGCCTCTACCTGAAATGTCTAACAAAGTTGCAGACCATTATAAAGGAATCCTGGACCACTCCTCCTTGTAGAACTCCATCTCTTTTAATATGTTCTGAGAATTATTTTTTGCTAGAGGAGACGTAAGTGGTTTCTGTAATTGTGAGTGGAACACTTGAGGCATGTATGAAATTTTCAACTTGCTCATTTTCACAATACGTGCCAATAAAGCTGCAATCAGCTATTTGTTGTTTATAAAGCAGATTGTTGGACTAGTTTTCTAGTTGCTGACTAATCTCCCTCACTCTTTGGTTGAGTGCATGTCAAGTCCCGAGTCCCCATTCCACTTCTTAGCGAGACATTCTTTCACTGGAGTCATGCAATGCATTTTTAGGCTTGAGAATGTGACCAATAACTAGACACATTTAAAAATGTTGCCAGTGATGTACACGGAACATCCACAGACCTGGCAGCACTTGAATGCTTTTTTTTCACTGCACACATACGATAAGCAAGAAGCTCTCCACTTTAGGCACCTGGCAATGTTGACGTAAAAAGTGTTATTGATAAATTGGTACAAACAAAATTCCAGATGTTGAGTTTGATTGCTGCCTAAAAATTTCAAGCTTTAGAGCTGCTTGACATGGTTTTGGCCAGTTTGACCAATAATGAAAGAAAGCTGTTGGTGTTTCTCTCAGCCATATTTCATTCTTGCATAAGAGACAAGCATTTTGCACTGTAACGCATATGCTTATATTTAAAGTTTCACCTTGACTACTTCAGGGTTGGCTCACCTGTATGATTTCAGCTTGCAACTGTATGGTAGGAAAACCGAAGGAAAATAGGGTGCAAAAGTTAATTGAGCAAAAATGAATTTCGGAAATAAGCTTTGTATATTTGTTTGTTTGTTTCTAAAAAGAAAATACTACAAGTTCATCCTGACACGGAACTTTGAGGCGCTGAACTCAAAGGGAGGAGGGAACCAGGTTTCTCTGCTCAACATCATGATGGACCTGAAAAAATGCTGCAACCACCCCTACCTCTTTCCTGTCGCATCCATGGTGAGACCTACACAATTACCACAACTTATTTATCATGGTTATCCTAATGAATCTCACATACACACATGCACACAATAATTTCTAATACTTTCCTGTTGCCTTCACAAGGTGTGTATATATATATATATATATATATATATATATATATATATATATATATATATACACACACACATACAGTGCTATCACTACTGCTTTGTAAACAGAAGATCTTGAGTTCAAATTCCAGTGCTGTCTCCATCAGCTGGTGTCCTTTGGAGCAGTGGTACTTCAGTGGTTGAAGCTCAGAGCTAGTAAAAAAGATTAATCCCAAAGCTGCCAGACACCTTGAGACACCATTAACTCTTAATTACTTGGATTCCATCACATCTTAGTTGGATAAAAGGGCCTGTCAAATAAATAAATATAAATGTATTCTTTTGTCTTGAATGTTTTTGTAAAAAATAGTGATAGCAGCAAACAGTGCTGCCATCTTGTGTCTGAAATGAATACTGCACTGTTGGTCAATTTGTATGAGACTATCTTCTCCAAAAAGGAGTATTAAAGGATGGCAAATGTCTGTGTAGTTTGAGCTTCTGGCCATTTTAAATTGCTTTATATGACTGAACATTTTCAGCAACAGTTACAGTTTCTTTCTTTAATAATATGGAAAAGGCACATCACTGATGCTGTGTGTGCCTTACAGGAAGCTCCAAAGTCACCAAGTGGAACATATGAGGGGATTAGCCTCACAAAGGCTTCTGGGAAACTGATGCTGCTGCAGAAGATGCTGAGAAAACTGAAAGAGCAGGGCCATCGCGTGCTTGTGTTCTCTCAGGTGAACACAGATATGATTTTTATAATATACGTCTTCTACATTACGACTTACCACACACACAGTAGTGTACACAGAGCAGGAGCATCATATCTCTCATTTTAATGGTCATGTTCACAATAGATGACTAAGATGCTGGATTTGCTGGAGGATTTCCTGGACTATGAGGGTTATAAGTATGAGCGCATTGATGGGGGAATCACTGGAGCACTGCGACAGGAAGCCATAGACAGATTTAATGGTGAGAATTTCTCTAATGCATCCTCTGTTTATGACTGGTTTTCTGTATTGAGAACCATGTTTTAATGTGACTATAGCCTAAATCATAATCTCAATCTAACCAAAGAATAAAGGTTAGGCCAGTATCATGAAATCTGCAACCCTATGTAGGGATTATATAAAAGCATATGAAAGTTCTTTACGTATGTTGAGGCATTTCTGGTTTCATCACTTGCTGTTTTAAAAGCTTTTTTAAAAACTGTTATTAATAGTCTATAACTTTCGCTCATCGTAGTAATTAAAGTTTGAAAGCTATTATAATTCTTTTATACAATCTACATTTTTAAGTCTATATGAAAGTCATATCTCATTTCTTTCATCAATGCAGAATCCTAATGTAAGAATTTATTATTACCATAACCCTCTCCTACTGCCTGTCTGATCCAGGTATAGTACAACATAAATTTAATATCTACGTTTTTTTCTCTTAATTTCAGCTCCAGGTGCAGTTCAGTTCTGTTTCCTTCTGTCTACAAGGGCAGGGGGATTGGGAATCAATCTGGCAACTGCAGACACTGTCATTATCTTTGACTCTGACTGGAACCCTCACAATGACATTCAGGTAGGTATAAGTACACATGCACATATGTGAATACACACACACACACACACACAGGCAAGAAGAGACAGATTAGCTAATATCCCTAACTGGACTTTACTAAGTTATGATGCTTTGGCATTTAAAGAGACATATATACAGTATATGACTGGATTATGTGTTGTATTTGAACGTTTGACAGCTCTGACAACTAATCATACCATGTCAGAGTGAAGAACCAACTCATCTATTTACATCCACCTGTCCCTGTGTTTACATGTCTCTCTCTCTCTTTTTCCATCTGTCCCTTTGTCTACATGTCTCTCTCTCTCTCTCTCTCTCTCTAAATGTCTTTCTCTCTCTCTCTCTTTCTCTTTCTCTCTCTCACTTAGGCCTTCAGTCGGGCCCATAGGATTGGTCAGGCAAATAAGGTGATGATCTATCGGTTTGTGACCCGTGCGTCTGTTGAAGAACGGATTACCCAGGTAGCCAAGCGTAAGATGATGCTGACCCACCTGGTGGTTCGGCCAGGGCTGGGCTCCAAAGCTGGCTCCATGTCCAAACAGGAGCTGGATGACATCCTCAAGTTCGGGACCGAGGAGCTTTTCAAGGATGAAACTGAAGGTGAGAGAGTAAAGAATTAATATATGGATGGATAAACTTGTGAATGAAATGGAAGGACATTTTTTGAGATGCACACTACATCCTTGTATTGACTGCACATCATTCCCAAAATTGTGTCCTTGTGTGTGTATGCATGTGTGTGTGTATGTGTGTCCAGCGGGAGACAATAAGGACGATGACAGCAGCGTGATTCACTATGATAATGCCGCCATTGAACGTCTGCTGGACCGGAGTCAGGATGCCACTGATGACACGGACATGCAGAATATGAATGAGTACCTCAGCTCCTTCAAAGTAGCCCAGTACACAGTCCGAGAGGATGACAAGGTGAGAGAGGTGAAGGGAAGAAAAGAATGTCGAAGAAACACTAAAAAAGAGTGAAGTAGCCAATAAGAATGGAAAGTTATAATACCAGTCAAGATTGATTTCTAGGTTTCTTATCCTATTATGTATGTGTATATGTGCGTGTGTTTTTGCAGATTGAAGAGATTGAGAGAGAGATCATTAAGCAGGAGGAGAACGTAGACCCAGATTACTGGGAGAAGCTTCTCCGGCACCATTATGAGCAGCAGCAGGAGGATCTGGCCCGCAACCTGGGCAAGGGCAAGAGAGTCCGCAAACAGGTCAACTACAATGATGCTGCACAGGAGGATCAAGGTACCGCTGCATACAGGACATACACACCTCAGTATACAATTGACCAGTCCCAAGTCCTGGAAGGTTTTTTTAAACCATTGTTTTTTTTAATTAAAGTACTAATTTAAGTACTTCTAGAAGAGGTAGGTCTTTGGACATCGTTTGAAGACTGCCAGTGACTCAGCTGTTTGGACATCTAGGGGGAGTTCATTCCACAACCTAGGTGCCAGAACAGAGAAGAGTCTTGATACCATTACCTTGGCGTAAGGATTTACCATGTTAGCTACGCAGGAACTTTATCAAGACCTCAAACTGAGAGTAGTATTTTTGCCTTTACCCTTTTGTTGAATTAACGCCATTGATGTGTCCTTCCAACACATATTGAAGGCCTTACTCTCAGCTTTTACCCAGAATTTTTCCTTAGGCCCAAGACTGCCAAGATTTGCAATAGCTGGCTTAAATGAATGATTCCAGTCAGTATTTTTCAAAGGTTTCACAACAATAACCAAGTATAGGTATGTTTTGTTATTGGTCCAATACATCTGCTATAGTATTTAGTATTTTGATAGATTTGTGACATATTTTGTTGTTTTAAATGTGTGTGTTTAGTTGTGTGTGTGTTTTTTACATTACTGGCTTTGTAGGCATTAGAAACTGCCGTTAGTAACTGAACAGGCCAGAAATGACAGAAAAACTATACTGAAGTGAGAGTATGGTATCGTATTACTCAGTTTAAAACAGAAGATTAAGACTTTTTTCTAAATATTTCTAAATTATGGGGTTTGTGTTCATATCTTTTCTTTCTAACTTCATTCATATGAAATTGGATAAAATCCAAAAAAATCACTCTCACTTGTTTTAATCCATAAGCTTTCCATAAGTAATATCACTTGATTTGCATCTTTAACAAATACATTTAGAATGCACAGAAACACAATTTGCCAAATAAAAGAAAAGACAAATATTTCATTCCAATTCTTTGACATGTATAAAGAGTTCTTTAAAGATTTAAATGAAAATGTAAACAGGTAAAACTATGTCTTTCTCTGTGGAAATGTAATTGAGTAAAAGTACAAGCATTAATTTTATTTTAATTTACCATGTTTGGCGATTAAATAACTCTGAGTCCAGGGTGCTGTATTACCTGAACTGCTAGCTAGACCTCATATAAAGTGAGAGCAGGCAGGCTGTTGGACGTGTATGTGTAAATGTGTGGCTGACCCTGCTGTCTGCGGTTTCAGAGTGGCATGCTGATATCTCAGACAACCAGTCCGAATACTCTGTGGGATCTGAGGAGGAGGATGAGGACTTTGATGAGAGGCCAGAAGGTGAGGAAAGCAAGCATGTGCACAGACTCCTATAGAAGTACTGAGTGAACAGACAGAGCCTTTGATGTGAATAGCGATGGTCCTTGCAGTGCGTGCTGTTGATATTATAAATAAACACACAGTAATGCTTTGAACAGACTTTTGGTAGCTGTCGCTTCCTCTTGCAGGTCGAAGGCAGTCTCGGAGGCAGATCAGAAATGAAAAGGATAAACCACTGCCTCCTCTGTTGGCTCGAGTGGGTGGCAACCTTGAGGTAAAAGTGTCTGCTCTTTTTAAACACATTGGTTGCAGCTGTTATGCTGAGTTCCTGACCTGCCACTGAAGGGCCTTTGTGTATAATTTCACATGATTACGCAACTCTAAAATTCAACTTCAGCAAACATCAGACTGTTATTATGTATTGGCTATTTTTGACTGTAATCACTTGATGAGCTTGAGGAGCCAATATACACAACAACTTGCTTTATGTGTGTATAATCTAATGTCAGCTTAATGTGAGTAAAATCTTGGTCTAAAGTGGCCAAGAATTCAGAAAATCTGAAACTTATTCCTACAATTAGGCCAAAGAATAAAGACAAAGTCAGCTTTATTTTTAGCACATCGCATGGCAGTGGATAAAAACTAAACACAGGTCCTTCAGGAAACTAACGTGCAACATGTAGTAGACATTGATGAGGACTGAACAGTATATATGGACAATAAATACAGACAGTAATACCATAAGGTACACATAATCACACAAAATTAAACAATTCACATAAATAGGAAAAATATATAAAATGCGGTGAACAGTTTTGTGTCCCGAAGAGGCCGCTGCAGCCGTGCGCACCACCATCTTGTACACGAAATAAGAGCAACGTACTAAACATTTTTTTAGCCTTACTTTTAAATGGACAAGTATTTACTGTTAATAGTACAGAAATGAGGCAGCACTGAGACAGAAAGGTAAATGTGCCCACAATCATCCACACCTGTTACTGCGATTAATAATGCAGAGCTCATAAAGACGTTTGTGGGTGCACATTATTTTTCTATCCTGACTACGCTCAGGTAGGTTCTAAACTATTTTTAAGAATAATTATTTTACTAGTTGAGTTTTTTTACAATAATTTACCCCATGTTTGGGTAATGAACTTAAAAAAAACCCACTGATAATCTGCAGAACGATTTGTTTAGTGTGTGTGTTTGTGTGTGTGTGTGTGTGTGTGTGTGTGTGTGTGTGTGTGTGTGTGTGTGTGTGTGTTTGTCTGTGTATGTATAGGTATTGGGCTTTAACACGCGTCAGAGGAAAGCCTTCCTGAATGCGGTGATGAGATGGGGTATGCCTTCTCAGGATGCTTTCTCCTGCCAGTGGCTGGTACGAGACCTGCGAGGCAAAAGCGAGAAGGAGTTCAAGTAAGAAACATTGATGAACAGCGATTCAAGCAAAACTGAATGGAAACACAAAGAAATGACTGGAAGATGAAGAAGAATAGTGAATACATGAGTAATTGCTCATTTCTGTATGTGTTCCCTCACTCTCTCTCCCTCTGTCTGCAGGGCATATGTTTCTCTCTTCATGAGGCATTTGTGTGAGCCAGTAGCTGATGGCTCAGAGACATTTGCCGATGGCGTACCGAGGGAAGGTCTGTGCAGGCAACCTGTGCTGACCCGCATCGGAGTCATGAGCCTGGTGAAAAAAAAGGTCCGTCTTGTTTATTTAGGATCAATTATATTTCCCATATTAGGACCTACATTAGGAGAATTCAGTGAATTACCGTGAAATGATATACTGTGCCATTAAGGAAAGCAATGTTAATCATATTACTTGTTTGCGTGCATGGATTAATAGATGTTTATACATAGTTTCTAAGTTTATATATAGCATTTTAAAATGACTCATTCAATGTTATTAAGGCGCAGGCTTATTTTGTTCACAGTAATATAGACTCTTAATGGACAATATGAAATAGTATCCTATTTTTTATTGATTAAAAATGCTAAAATTCAGTAATTATGATAAATAACCATGATTTCAATGGTAAGCAAAATACTTGTGATTATCATTTTAGTCACTGTTGTGCAGTGCTACATTTATGGCTAGCAATAGCTGAAATCTTTTTTTTTTTTTTTTTTTTTGCTTCTATGCTTCTATGATATAAAAAAAAAGCAGTAAGAAATATGTGGAAAACAAACAGTGAAACAGCTGAGACGTCTAGCCAAATAATGGAATTTCCAGAAATGTTAAAGACAGAGGTGCTTCCTGTGCTGGTGTGTGCAGGTTCAGGAATTTGAACACATTAATGGAAAATGGAGTATGCCTGAGCTGAAGCCTGAAGTCACTGGGGACTCCAAGAAATCCTCCAGAGCTTCCTCACCTGCCATTAAAACAGCTACACCCACTCCAGAACAGAGCTGCAACAACACACCCTGCACTTCAAAACCAGGTATGCACACACACACACACACACACACACACACACACACACACACACAGACGCATAAGAAATATGTCCATGTCCATGTCTAGTGCTTACAGACAAATACATGCACACACATACAGCATACCATCACGCACATACACTGTCACTAGCAATTCAGATGGAAATTCTTAATCAGTAGTAAAACTCTCACAGTCACACCTAAACACAAAAGTACAGTTGTAGTATTTGTCCACAAGAGGGTAGAGTAAGACTGTAATGAGCAAATCCAGCACTGAACTGTATGCTATTCATTTGTGATATGATGTCCAGACTGTTCTTGCTGATTATATATGGTTACGTTTCAACATATTATAGAAAGCCTTTTTTTTATTTTGGCTCTTTCAGATTGGACAGCTGGATAGCCTGTGCACTTTTGTCATTATTATAAAGGCCAATATTCTAATAGTGATTAACAGATGATATTTTGTGCAGCCCTAGTAACTCATAAACCTACCTATGTAAAGCACATGCAGTCCCCTCCGAAACTATTAGGATGGCAAGGCCAACTCATTTGTTTGTGCTATACACCAAAGACACTTGGGTTTGAGATCAAAAAGTGGCTATGAGTCGAGAGTTTAGGATTTCAGCTTTTATTTCCTGGTATTTACATCTAGATGTGTTAAACAACATAAAACATAAAACCTTTTGTATCAGACCACCCAATTTTTAGGCAAGCAAAAATATTGGTACATGTGACTGACAGGTGTTTCTTGTTACCCAGGTGTGTCCTGTTAGTCCTGATTGTTTAAACAATAAATAAGCTCTGAACATCTACTCTTAGTTTTAGCCTTCAGTATCACCTGTGAAGACTGCATTTGTTGTTAAAAAGGATAAGCCAACATCAAAACCTTTTGAAGAAAAGCAAGCCGCTTTGAAGCTGAGAAAAGAGGGGAAACCAATCAGAGGCATTGCACAAAAGCAAACCCAAATGTCTTTAGTCTACAGCAAAAGCAAATGAATTGGCCTTGCCATTTCCAGTAGTTTCAGAGAGGCCTGTATGCCCAAACATGATCCGCATATAAACATGAAGACCGTACATACAAAAGCAGACACTTGAAGACCCATGACAAGATTTTGGTTTGTGCCTTTGTAGCCACACCCTCTCCACCTGAGAAACCAGAAAAGATTGGAAAGGAGGGAGAACGAGAAGAGGGAGAGAGCCTGACTGATGCAGAGAAAGAGAAGGAGAAGGGGAGCGAGGGGAAAGAAGGAGAAAACCCAGACAGTACAGAATCTAAAGAGGTAAAGTGTGTGGGTGTGTAAATAAGTATAGGAGTGAAGGACTGGTTGCCCTTGTGGTTTTGTGTGTCTGTGCATGTGTGTGTATTTAGCATTGTGAGATATGTTCTCTTTCTGTCTCTCACTATAGGAGACTGAAAAAGATACTGCACCCAGTGAAAAGCCTGAGCCATCTGAAGGAGTCACAGGAGCAAGTGCAGGAGACTCCAAATCAAAAGAAGCTTCTGACACCATGCCACCCTCACCAAAGTCAAAGTGTGGGAAAGAGAAGGGTGGAGAGGAGGAGAACCCTAAGAAAGAGGCTAGTATTGAAAAAATGAAGGAAGAATCCTCATCAGAACTCCCTGCAGTCAAAGATGAGAAGCAAGGTAGACTGAGTTTGCCATGTGCATTAAAACCACACTGCATGGTGTCAATAAAAGAATACTCCAGTTTAAAAAAATAATTAAAAATCTCTATCCATCACATGTGAACAAGAATTTTAACACATTTGCCTGTACTGAGAAAAAAAAAACTTTTACTCAAACCCCACATATAATGGAAGACTAAGGGCAGTTGTTCAGTTAAAAACAAGTCACCAGTGGTGGTAAAAAAAAAAAAAAAAACCCCAAATTCCTTTCACAATTAGAAATGTAGTTATTCATCTTAATAAATTCCCTGGTAAAAGTAAACACTCTTAAAATTACTTAAAATAGGAAAGTAAAAGTACAAGAAAGATTCACAAAAGAAAAAGACCACACACTGATTTTAGTAACTGATGGAAAATTAGTTCCCCTGTAACCAAGGAACAACAGTTTTATTCCTAAACTCTCAGTAGCTCACACGATAACTCTGACAACACAAACTATTTGCTAATAGCTAGCTAGCTGTCACAATACCAGCTGACTTAGTTCTCATTCTTACTGTCACAGCCGCTAAAGTTTAGATTTGCAGGAATTTTGTTCAATTCCTTGGAGCTCTCTAATGCTAAAAAGTCACCTCATGACTTTACAAGTATATGATTATAGAGAAATTTAGTGATGTATTATTTAAAAATGTTGAGAGTAGAAATAAAAATTCAAAAGATAAACTCAAGTAAATATATGGGTATATATTTTAAAGTATAATTTCTGAATATGTTTGAAAATCCATGAACACATTCAGGCCCGGACTAAGAATTCAAAGGCCCCTGGGCACAATTGTCTTGTAGGCCCCCCTTGCACTTGACCAATTATATCATTCTGTTTAGATTTTAAAAATATCAGCATGCTTTTTATTGATTATACACGGTGTCATTATCTGAAGGCAGCGGCTATTTACACCAAGTGAAAATAGCGATATGTTCTATTTACACTAAGTTACAATAGCAGCATTTTCTTAACGATATGCTATATTAACATAGCGATATATTATATTTGCACTATATAAAAATAGCCGTTCTTTGCAATAAGTGCAAATAGTTGTTAGATGCTATTTATACTAATAAATAGTGGCAGATTCTATTTGCACCTCAGTATTGTTGTACATTAACAGGATGCAGTAATAACATAGAGTGTAAATGACTGTATTTATTAAAATTCTTAAATGGATGCCATACCTTACTGGGAAAATAAAGTCCTCCCTACACCTACCCCTAATCGATAAACACTTTATTATTAATCAGTCTTTAGGCACTTTATCTCCACTTTTCAAATATTTGCTTCATTTTTATTGAAAATAAACACATTTCCCATTTGATATGTGAGGGGAAATGGGAGAAGAGTGAGTCCAGCAAAAGGCGGATTCAAATTGGGTCGAAAAGCTACTTTTTTTAAGTAGCGTTTGTCATTTTTATTATTGTGTGGCCCAACCAGACATTGCCCTCTGTTTTCGGAAATGAAGAAAAGAAAAGAAACTATTTTTTTTCTTCCCCTCACTTGGGCCCCATGTGTGCAAGGGCCCCTGGGCCCATGCCCATAATGCCCATTGGATGATCCAGCCCAGAACACATTCTTGGAGAAAAAAAAAAACCTTGCATAAATGTTTATTGGAGCCCAACAACTGTCCCAATATTTTCCTTATAAGTAAACAAGGATACTTTTCAGTTTTCAGTACAGGCCAACATGTTGAAATTGTCTACTCTATGGTATTCACTGTAGATGCATTAGATAGAATATTCCTTTAAGGAAACTGATTGGATGTCAGAGCTGTATGCCAAAAGTAGTTGTCATTCTAATTGTTACAGCAGCAGAGAAAACGGAGAAGAGTGAAAAGGGAGGAACAGGTGAAAAAGTCATTGAAGAGAAAGAAAAAATCGAGGAGACACCTGTTGCCCCAGAATCAGCAGAAAAGAAGGAGAAAGCAGAAGGCCAAGTGCAGGATGTTAAGACCGGTGAATGCTGGAGAGTTCTGTCTCTTATCATTACCATTTTTGAACTCCCTGTTATAAAACTATCATTTATATTACTATCTGGCTGCAGATGAGGGCAAGATGGAAAAGGATGCTGGGAAAGAGGTCAAAGGGCAGAAGGAGGAAACAGTCAAGGGGAATGGCAAACCAACTGACCGTCCGCGGTTCATGTTCAACATTGCAGATGGAGGATTTACAGGTAGAAACCAGAGTTTACTGCACAAGTTTATTATCCACTGCTCCTAATTTTAAATCTTCTTCAGCAGGGCAAATCTTGTTAACACAGACGTGTGGCAGGTTTGACTGCTTAGACAAACTGTTGTGTACACGAGTAGAACTTTGCACAGATAAGACCATTCTGTATTCTGTAAATATTTTTGTAGACGTGCAGCTCTGCTGTGACTTTTGCTCCAAGCATCTAAGCACACACTGTTAAGAGTCCTTTCTGTGTTGGTTAAGATTTAACGCTGAGATGATTTGGAGAACCTGAGCGCAGCATGAGCTTTTATACACAGTGCCCCAGTGCTGGCAAAACATTTTACACAAACACTGGCTCAGTGTTAATACAGTTTGGAGTGGAGCTGCACATATTCTGACAAAATAAGCATAGGCAGGTTTATAAGGATGGAAAGTTTATCAGTGGTTGCACTGAAAAAAAAAATCAGTGGTAATGTGCAGCTGTGTGGTTCACTTTGGATATTTGTTCTCATTTCAGTATAGTTTTACATACATTTTCTCATCGTATATCTGTTGGCCTGTTTGTAGAGTTGCACACGCTGTGGCAGAATGAGGAGCGAGCAGCAATCTCATCTGGGAAGATGAATGAGATCTGGCATCGGCGGCACGACTTCTGGCTGCTGGCCGGAATCGTACTGTATCCTTGCAGATGGTTGGGTATCACTGACCTAGAGACATAGCCTTAAAATCAGTTCATTAACCATATGTCATCTACATTTCTGTCACATGGAACCATGTTTAACTAAACGTAATGGCTTTTAATGTGGGAGAATGAAATTATGTAGCCGTGTGGATGTCATGAGCATATTGATCGCTCAGATTCAGAGCATATATTATGCCCATCGGAATCTGGTTGAAATCTTAACCCTTGACTCGTAACAGTCATGGCTATGCTAGATGGCAGGACATTCAGAACGACCCCCAGTTTGCCATCGTCAATGAGCCGTTCAAGTCCCAAGCCAACAAGGGCAACTTCCTGGAGATGAAGAACAAGTTCCTGGCCAGGAGGTTTAAGGTGAACATAAAGCTTTGCTTGTGTTCAGAAAAGTTTGCCAGTCAACATTATGTCAGTCGCTGCAATATACTTGAAGGTCAGCATGTTAAGTAAGCATGACTCTTCATAACCACACACATAGAGAAGGGTGAGAAATTCAAGGAAGAAACAACATGAAGTGTCTTAGTAAGGCTCATGCAAGAATAGCTTCAATGCGCCTTGGCACAGAGAGAAGTAACTGGAACTATGCATTGGTGGTGGTGAGTGCTGTCTGACACATCAGTCCGGAATCTCCCAAAAATATTGGGATGAGATCTGGTGACTGTAAAGGCCATAGCAGCACAGGGGTACCAGAACTAATCTAGAAAATCCTAAAGATTGGTATATTAAAATATATATATGTGTGTATATATATATATATATATATATATATATATATATATATATATAAACTTTTGGTAGGTTGGAAGGCTACATGAGAGGTTTTTAAAATTCGAACACTAACTCTAATCAGAAAATCGGTTAGTGATAGTACTCAGTAGCAGTCTAGAATAGTACGTACGTATTTAAGGATGTTTAACAGAGGCTAGGATGTTTAACAGAGATTCCCTCTAAGGTGTCAGGTGGACCCAAATCAAGCCAGCACAAAGCATTCTACAGCATAACAGCTTTTAATTAGTCACTCGACTGTACACGTTACTTACTGTCCTTATGAGGATATTTCTTACTCTAAAATGACCCTAATACCCTGAACCTCATTTACTCTAACAGTAGTCATTCTGTAAATATTTTTGGTTTATTTGAGAATTGAATTAATTCCTTATCATAAAGTGTGATGACACACGCACACGCAACATGCTGACACAAACTGTTGTGCAACCCAAGCTCTCTTTTTTTTTTTTCCGCTGTTTTGCTCCATTACATGTTTCATATCCCGTTCTCTACATCCTCATTCTTTCTTTTTTCTCGACCTTTCTCTCTGTCTCTCTCTTGCTTGTATAATGCAAAATGCAATGGCAAGTGTGATCCTTACAGTTATTGCACAATATACTTATTATCTGCTTAAGTTTCCTTATAAATCTCACTTAAAGAGAATTTTTTTTCCATTTCAATTCTTCTCTGTCAGCTTCATCCTGGAGGTTCAAATATATATAATATATATTTCCTGGCTACAATCCCACTTTTGCTTTTTGCTTTCCCCCGTAACTCTGTGTATAAATGAATCTTTTTCTCTTTTTTTGTTGTCTGCCTTGGATTTTTTTTTGCCTTTTATTCCCATTTATTACATGCTCTGTCTTATCTCCTTCTATTTCACTGTTTCAATCTTTGAATAATTTTATTACTTACTTTTATTTTTTTTCACTCTTCTTATTCTCCGCCACTTATTCTCCTCTTTTGTATAGAATGTTTAATGTTTTGCTCAAAACTGTCTCTCTCACTCTATGCTTTCTCCTCTTTTTCCATCTTTGTCTTTGTTGTTCTCTCAGCTTTTAGAGCAAGCGTTGGTGATTGAAGAGCAGCTGCGTCGGGCGGCGTACCTTAACATGACACAGGACCCCACTCACCCGGCCATGGCCCTGAATGCACGCTTTGCTGAGGTGGAGTGTCTGGCAGAATCACACCAACACCTCAGCAAAGAGTCTCTTGCGGGAAACAAACCTGCCAATGCCGTCCTACACAAGGGTGAGGAGAGTATTTGTGTGTGTGCATAACGTCTGTACAGCACAGCTTTTTATGCCATGTGATTTGTAAACACATCCCTAAAACTCAATCAGCAGTTGTTGTTTTTTTTGTTTCAGTGTGTTTGTAAGTGGCTGCACTTGGAGAATATCCACAAAAACATTGCTTCTGGAAGAAAGCCATATTTCACAACATCCCTACAATATGAGAACACTCACATCCACAAAAGGCATTTTCAGCTAAAAATATTCTGAGAACCACAGCTCTGTTTGCTATCTTAATCGACAAAGACAAACAAGCCACTTATGGCTCTTGTTTCGTTTGGCTCATCACTTTTTCTCTCGCTGCTTTTTGCTGGAAAAGTTTTATAAATTCTGAGCTGATTTGATCATCAAAATCTGTCATATAAGATTCAGCAAGCATGCGGAATCTGAAGAGTGGGTATAAAGCTAAACCCATTGTAAATCTTTCAAATAATGAGAAGTTGCAATTCCAGAGCTATATAAATGGAGTGGCCAGGAGCTGGCCATTTTAGGAGGTTCAGATTACCAAAAAATAACCCACAAAACCAGATGAAACCCTATTCCATTTTATGGAAGAAACATTATAATATTGACGTTGAATAATAGTGTCAAACAGAAACAGCGTCAGCGTCATCAGGCTTCATCAGTACACACATACACACCCCTACATACAAACTAGCAACATATTTGACATGTACTGTTGATGCATTTACATGAATAAAAAATCTAACTAAAACAACAGCTATATCTACATGACATAGCAGTTCCAGGACTGCTTACATGTGCTGTGAAATGGAACAGCAGGTCTATACCTGAACATTGCTTTGACTGCATGTTCTGTTTAATGACAACAACAATGTGCACCCTGATTAGTGAACTTATCAAGAATCCAAACAAACTATATAAAATACAATATACAGTTATTTTGTGGATGTAATAGACCACAAAGTAACTATTTGTTCAGTTTGTTTAGGCCATTTCTCATTTCTTGTAGATTGTAGTAGCCTATGGGTTAGGGTGTGTGTTGATTGGACATTTACTAATATTATAATTATTATTTTTTCTTATTTGGTTAGGTTGTAAATGTTTTCCATGGTGGGTTTTGAGGACTTTGCTTTCCTGAGTGCCTTGTACAGCATACAATAGTATACATGACATGACACTGACACTGCATACAATGCAGTGTCATGGTATTTATGCAAGCTGTCAAGAATATACAAGAATTTTCTAACATGCAAGAATGGAAAATAAGATGTTCCCTGTTATTCATGTGTGAACCGTGTCTAAGTCATCGTTCATGATGCAGCAGTTGATAATACCAGGGAAAATCAGAACATTAGCATTACTTCTTTCCTACTGTCTCCATACCGCTAGCTTTCTCTATTTTCACAGACGATAATAAGCTCTAGACTGGGCAAAGCGGATCAGGAGCCATGTCTTTGGGCCCCTGTGTGTACTCAAAGAACAGTCCTTCAAATATTTTTGCCTAAGCATAGTTTTGTGAAATATTCAGCTAGTTAACAAGAGCAAAGAAGATTTTTAACCTTCTACAATATGACTTAAAAATGCCTCAGATACCTTATCAGGATAACTTATGTTAGCTAGCTGGCAATCTGTACTGGAAGACCTCTATATATGGAGTCAAAGACATGTCCAAATTGTTGTCTGTGGTCTTAAAGGAACACCGAGGAACTCAGAGCTGCTCGTATTTCCATATATGGAATCAATTTAATCAAAAGCATGCATTTTATATATAGAAACAAACACAGGCCATCTTCACACAAACCTTTATTTGTGCAAAAGTAAATTATGCTTCCTAAATACCAAATATAACCATAAAAAGTGCCTTTACATGTGCATTTTTTAAGTGAGCTTAATTAAAGACAAGCAAGTAATGTCAGGATACCTTATTCTTACTAACATCCTTTCACTTAATGCTAATGTTATCTACCTCACCAAAAGCTAGGTTAGCTACCCTTAATTTTGCTTGCTAACTTTATAGCAATTTGATTTTAACAGTTATTTTCTAAATAACTGTAAATAAAACAAAACCTAATTGTGTGTTTACCTCATACATTTTCTGAATGATGGGGTTTGGTCTGATGGTTGCAGCTAGATGACTATAATTGGTTAATCGAAGCTCAATTCTTTATACCATAGCCATTAGTGGGTCGGAGTTGAAGTGGTCATAAATTGACCTGCTAGCATGTTTGATTCGGACCTCCAAGGTTGGGGGTTTGATTCCTGCCTCTGCCCTGTGTGCATGGAGTTTGCATGTTCACCCCCGTTACTGGTTTTCCCCCAGTCCGAAGACGTGCACTGTTGTCCACAGTGTGTGAAAGGGTGCGTGATTCTGTGTCAGATTGTGCCCTGTGATGGGTTGGCACCCTGTCCAGAGTGTCCCCCACCTCGTGCCCCAAGTCCCCTGGGATAGTCTTCATGCTCCCCGTGACCCTGTGCAGGATAAGTGGTACAGAAGATAGATGGATGGTTGGATGGATGGTTGGATTTCATAAGTAATAATCTTTGCTCTCAGAATTCTTGATCACTGCTGTAAGGTATTTAATATAATTATATAAACATACAGAGTCTTAAAACAAAATGAGCAGTAGACATTTCTTCTAAACTTTACATTTTGAATAAAACCGTGCATTGACTAATGGTGATTTCCTATGCTTCAGTGATACCCTTTGATAATTCAGGTATTATTCAGATAATAGTCTAAAGATTGCACTCCCCAAAAACCTCTCACCCTTTCTTTTGTGGATAATATGACCTAGATACTGTAGGGTGGGAGTTCTTCCTTGTTGCTGCCGCCTCTGGCTTGCTCGTTGGGGATCTAAATCCACATCTGGAATTCTGTAAAGCTGCTTGGTGACATGTCAACTGTTAAAAGCACTATACATATAAAATTGAATTCAATGTCACATAGACATACCTTTCAACACTTTTCTGATTAATGTGTTGGACAACTGCCATGTTTAATTGCAGTTCTCAATCAACTGGAGGAGCTTCTAAGCGATATGAAAGCTGATGTAACACGGCTTCCCGCCACACTGTCCAGAGTCCCGCCAATCGCAGCACGCCTGCAGATGTCCGAAAGGAGCATCCTAAGCAGACTGGCCAACAAGGGCAATGAGACACACACACCACCGGTAAATGCTCACGCACATGAACACACCCAACTTCACCCATCATTTTTAAAGGAAACTATTCAAATATGGTCTTCCTTCTGTCCAGCCCATCCCACCTGGACCGTATGCAACTCCGCAGAACTACGGTCCCCCGTTCACCCCAGCACCACCAGCCATGGCTCTGGCTGCGGCCAACTATAGCCAGATGCCTCCAGGCTCGTTCATATCAGGTGAGCACTGCTGTTCCATTCATACAAAGGTCTTCTCCAAAGTCTATGATGAAACATTCACCAGAGGTTTCACTTTTAGACCTAGTTCAAGTTGGTCAGAGCTGGAGTTTTTTTCTTCAGCCCTGACCTTCTATAAACCTACAAGAAAGATATACAGAAAGAACCACTTTACATTTTAGATCACTAAACTGCAGAGAGAGTCAACCTTAGTCATGATATCTTAAAAATACAAGAAAATAAAAGCTCTTTTATTATACTTACTGTGATATTTTTGTTTGGGTTGGACTTATGTTCTGAGGATGAAATCGTACAAGCTCAAATGTAGAGATTAGAAGCCTTATTGCAGCCAATTAAAATCCACTATTTTACTGACCATCCTTTCTGCTGTACCAGTAAAGTCCTTGACTGTTCAGTAAGTGATTTTAGGATTACAGTTTGTTTAATGAAATGAAATTTGAAGGAGGATTTCACTAATTTAAAGAAATATTAGTGACCGTGGTATTTTGCTGTACTTGTGCCCTTAGAACTGTGGAGTGTTTGTGGTTTCCCCTCAAGATTTGATGGTTGAAAAACATTGAATACACACAGAGCTACAGTAACACACACACACACACACACACACACACACACACACACACATTAGTCTTATGTACAGTGCTATGAAAAAGTATTCCTGATTTCTTCTGTTTTTTTGTATATCTCATACTAAATAGTTTTAGATATTCAAACGAAATGCAACATGAAACAAAGGCAGCCTGAGTAAACACACATTATAGTTTTTATTATTATTATCTTTTTTTTTCATTCAAGCAAAAAAAGTTATCCAACACCCATGTGAAATTCTAATTACCCCCTTAAAATTAAAATCTGTTTGTGCCACCTTTATCAGCAATCACTGCAACCAATGCTTCCAATAACGGAAGATGGTATTGGATAACTTCTTTGCTTTAATAAATACAATTATTATTTAAAAACTGTATTTTGTGTTTACTCAGGTTGCCTTTGTTTTATCTTAGATTTTGTTTTAATTTCTGAAACAATTTAGTATGATACATACACAAAAACAGGAGAAATCAGGATGGGGTAAATCCTTTTCCACAGCACTGTACTTCCTAGTACATTTTGATAGCTTTCAGAGTTTTATTGTTGCAAATAATGGAAGAATGTTGTAAAAAGTCTAAGTTATACTGCAACAGTATGTTGTCAGTCACTTTGACAATCAGTTGGTCAGGGGTTAGGAATGTATTTAAGAATTCCATAAAACTGAAGAATGAAGTCTAGGATATAGGAGCACAGAGTCTGTCCATAAAAGACTTATGACCTTAAAATATCTGTTTTAAAACTGCCAAAGTGTCTGGCAAGTGATTTTGTTTTAATATGGCATGCATTTAAACAAACTTGTACTATGTTTGTTTTTATGATTATAGGTTCCCCATTTTGGTTTCAGCAGTGCTGAAAGAATTCTAGTTTTCCTCACCACACCTCTCCATCAGCATTTCACTTTCTGTCCTAGATTATTCGATTTATTTTTTTACATTCTAGGAAGGCGCATATACTTTTCAGTGAGATGGTAGTTAGCTGATTTAGCTAGATAAAGTATCTTTAATTAAACTCACTGCTGACATTTCCTGCTAGCCAATGAGCAAAAAGAAATGCTGTCACTGTCATTATTGATAAAAACTTCTTCCAGATCATATTACTTTGGCATTACCATCACTATAGTACTTGCATATTGACCATTTTTAAAACTTTGTTTCCTCATCTAGTCCTCATGTACTGTAGATCTCTAGTATATTGAGAGGGCAACTGCAAAACATGGAACTAAGCACCAAAATAAGGGTAGAGTGATCAAGAACAATGTAATGTATAACAAACCTTTCAAACACTATTGTAAGAAAGTGACTTTTCCATTTTGTGAACCTTGGTAATGGAAGTGTAATATATGTAACTATGGTTCTATGACTTAATTGGGGGACATCCAGGATGGTTTGCTTTGGAAGAGCTCCTGTATAGTCGCTTCCTTGATGAGTACCAATAACAAATATCACCTTGTGACCATGAACCCAAAAGTCCTCTGCTATGTCATGCTTGTCCTCTGGCTATTCTTGTCAACCCCAGTTTCCCAGGTGGCTTGGCAGTCCTCCACTCAGTTGTAGAACAATGGTTACATGCATAACCTTCTGTTTTACTTCCTTTCATTATGGATTGCTAGGGCAAGTGTAGACCATGTATCACGGAACAGGTGTTGATACTGTTCCTTAGGCTACAGAGGAGGAAAATGACTTAAGTGTTGACGCTGTTTTTTATTGAGGATGACAATTACTCAAGGTTGTGATATTGTACTTTTTATCCAATGGGTTTTAGAAACCCTTGATGGTGCTCCCCAATGCAAAGAGAAAACTAGCAGTCACTTCCACACAGTGCTGACTGTGAGAGCCCTTACTGGAGCCAGGGTTGGCCTGGGCAATATTCTCCTCTGTAGGAGATCAGTTGATATATTTATTGGTATATTGTTATGTCAGTATTTTTGGTTGACTTAATGTTTGATTTTAATCCCAGCACATCCAAATGTGAGATCAGGTCATTTGACTGTATAAATGCCTGCTGTTGGGACCATCTCCCTGTTGTATTTAAAGGAATATGCACAGGTGCTCTAAGATGACTCACACACATTTTGTGAACACCCTGGGTGCAAAACTAACCAAAAGGAAAGAGTATGTCAGTCTGCTGTTGTGAAAGTAGAGGAGTCTCCTGTATCCCACGGCAACTGAGATGTGGAAATGCATCCCTCGATGATCTGTTTTTACCACTAATCATGTTTGCTCACCACTTGCATTACATCTGGCATGCGTAGTTCAATAAGTCCTGTTGAGATTCATTTGTTCCAAGCTAGAGATTTCCAGCATTTCTGTGCCTTCAGTAGAAGTGTTAGCTGCATGATTCATCTGCACATTTGGGCAAACCATACAACTCATCGAAACATTCACTGAACAAACTCAAGAATTCTTTAGTGATTGCAGACAAGGGAGACTCAAGGTACCCTGCTGCAATGAAATGTCAAGTTTGTGTTTCAGTCAGAAGGATTGAGGAAATGATCTAGTGCAGGTGTGTCCAATCTGAACTGCAAAGAGCCAGTGTGGGTGCAGGTTTTCATTTCAATCAAGGAGAAGCCAAACCTGATTCCACCTGTTTAATCTGTTGAGTTTGGCTTTCAATATGCACAGGTACGGCTTGTGCTTGGTTGGAATGAAAACCTGCACCCACACTGGCCCTTTCTGGATAAGACTGAACATGCCTGATCTAATGCCATCCAGGTACTAGAAGCAGGTACAAACACACTGCACCAGGCTTCCAGCAATAGTGCTTGAGCCAGCTAACGAGCCTTCTCATCTGCATTAATAATTCCAGTGACCTAGTGCACTTCACTGCTATGTCTCCCTTTGCTTGTTTAGTGTTTCCTGTAGGATTTCCGTACCTATTGTGCTTGGATTTATGGGCATTATTTCATTAAGGGCCAGGAGCAATTGCGCCACATGTTAGGGATACAGCCTATCTTCACCATAGCAGCATACAGTATGTTTGTGGAAACATTGTGTCAGCTCTTTTATATTCAGCTACATGCCACACAGATTTATGTGCAGGTCTTCATCAGCCTGTACCACTAGTGAAACTATCAGCATCTGTACCAGAGGTAAAGATCCCAACCTTTGTGTTGTTGCATCTGCTATTGCAGCTAGAATGCATGGCATTTTAATTAGGTTGCAACTTTAGTGTGCTTTTGAGTGGAGGTAGGCTATCCACACTCTCCACCAAAGTGGGCTTCGAGCTTGGAGGTGTAGTATTGAAGGTACATCAGGGTCTGTCTCTGTATGCAGGGATGCTGTAGGCTCCTAAGCCTCACTGAGCTTTGCACTTCATTGCTCTGTTGCACAGCTCTTAAAGGCAATCGCTCTTCCTCTTCCATGGGACTGATCAGATGAGTGTTCTACCTGGTTCTATTTCTCCCACTGCAACACAGTGAAGGAGCTTACCTTTTTCTTGCCAGCGGGCTCTGAAACCGTATCTGTTTCTCACTTCACTTTTCGCTGTGGCAGCATAGTACCAGAGGAAGGTGATGCATAGCCAGCCGTATTTCCATAGCCAGAGGCATTATGTTGTAATTAGGGAAAAGCTCTGTAAGCGCCTGTCACAGATGATCAGGTGCCAAACAGTTTAGGCATTGATTATGTCCATCATGTAATGCCTGTAGCACTTGAGAAAGTAGAGTTGAGTTGGTTGAGAAAGTTTCAACAATTCACACACGTTATGAGTTTATGAACCTAAGGTTATAATATTAGTTACTCTGTATCCTTGTGTCTAGTTTTGACAACACAGTCAATAGTAAAATATTAGCTTGACCGTCACCCAAGGTGCCAATGTTTAGCACCAGTCGCATATGGGTAGCATTTAAGTGTTTCCTCTCATTAAATGTACACGTGAGCTTGGTCCTATAGGTCAGCAATAGTCATACACAGCATATTTTTCAATGCATTTGAATATATGCTTTCAATATCTACTTCTTAAAATATCCAATCTTGCATGACGTATCGGTATGATTCAAGCAAATTTAAGCTCTCCAAAAAAAAAGGGATTTTAAATTTAAATGTGAATCTGAATACACGTGAATGTGAATTCTATTACATTTTAGGTATTACGATTTCCTTTTATTTTGCCTATTATATGATTGCATAGCTTAAAATGTTGCCTGTGTGATGTACTGTATGCTGGACAGTATCGGCTGAATATAATCGCAGGTTGAGTCAGACTTAGTTTTGTGTTAGTTTTAGTTGTATAAACATTCTATATTCTTTTCTTTTTTTAGAGACATGTACCATGGATAGAGCATAGAAACCTTTTGAAATGGCTACATGTAAACGAGTAGCAACCCCTTCAATATCCAATTGTCTGTCCTTTACTATAACGTCTGCTTTGCATTATTTTGCAAAATATAAATATGTTAACAGTTTTAAATGAAGCAGTTGCATTTTGATTTGAAAAGGCCCCTGGGCAACTTTGGCTAAATAATTTTTCTTCCTTTTCCTCTGGTCCAAATCTCTGTGATAGCACTGCCAGTAAATTATGTTTATTGCTTCAAAACTTAGTTTGTATCAGCGTAAACATTTTCAGAGTACCCACAGAACAAATGTGATTGATTATGCTTGTATTTTTGTTTCAAAATCCCAAATGCAACCAGTGAAAATTCTGAAACTAAAAGAGTTCTCATGTTCCTGTGCACTGCTTATTATGTATTTGTGGGAGATGCACTAGCCCCGTTTTTTAGTGCAATGGAGCTTTTTCTGAAAATGTCATTACTCTGATCCACTGCCCAGGAATTGCTCAGCCGAGGGAACATTTTTTTCTCCACAGACCAGGGATATTTTTAAGAGAGCAGGGGAAAAAAGAAAAAGAGAAACAGGAGAAAATGTGCTGCTTTCTAAATGGGGTGGGTATAAAGGCAGATGGGGCTCTGCGCTGCCCCCTGACTGTGCTAAAAATACGCCACGCATGGGGCCCATTTGAGTGCTTCAGGCCCTGATTGAGACGACTGTGGTGACCCCGATGTAAACTTAGCAGAGAAGAGAGCCTTGAAAGACACAAGACTAAATAAAAAAAAAAGAAGAGAGAAATATTAGGGGGAAAAGATGAGAGATGGAGAGAGAGTTAAAGAGCCTGAGACAGATGGAAAGGAAAAATCTGAACTCCTTAACCTATTTCACATCAGTCAGTTTTTCTGAAAATTGTTAAAATAAACAAGATTGATGATTTTTTTCAAGGTTCATAGAGCACATACATGGACTGTGTTAGGAGTTTTGAGCTTCACATAGTCAGTAATTTTAAATGTGTCTGTTGGGGTTTTCTTGCTTAAACGGTTATAAAAAAAAACAGACAGAATAAGCCAATCATATCGCTGTGCACGTTTTGTCTCGGGACATCAAACTAAAATTTGCTGTGTCCACGGAGTGAAAATAAAAAAATTGGGAATTAAGGTTTTGTGGATATGAAGATCCCATGGCTGATCATGCAGTTTTTTTATTTATTCTAAAGGCCTCATGCCTTCATCTTGTCCACTGATTGTCTGCTGATATTGATTTTGAGGACTGATACTGTTCCACTCGTTCTGATCTTGCTGCTGCTGCTAACCCACTCGCTGCCCCGCCAGTGTCTACAGTCTGCCACCTTTGTGCCCCCACAGAAGCCCCACTCTGCCTGAAGACCAAAGAGCACAACGTCCTACAGCGCCAGCGTGTGGTGGACCTTTGGAAGGACGGCAGGTCGGAAGGGTCTATAGGACAGGAGCTGCACATGCCAAAATCCACCGTGCACAGCATCATCGTCAAATACCGCCTCAGCAACACGGTGGAGAACCTCCCTCGCAACGGCCGACCCAAAAAATCCTGACTAATAGATGCTATGGACAAAAACACACACTCAGAGGGAGAAAGAATGAAGAGAGAGAAACAAATGAGGGTAGAAAGAGAGAAATATTAAAAATCAAGTCAGAAGAATCTTAGAAAGTTAGGCTGGGAAAGTTACAAACCTGATAAATGGAGAGAGGGAGAGTGAAAAGGGGAGAGGGGTACAGAAGAGGGGCCGTCAGGAAACAGCTTAGCACAGAGAAAAAGGAAGAAAAGGAGGAAAGAGCTGAGAGCAATTTAAGGTACATACGACCTCCCTGGCTGCCAAAGCAAAATAATAAAGTCACCAGGAGTAATATGAACAGACGGCAAGGTGAATAGTCTGATAAAAGTGAAGCGAGTAAGCATGACAAAAGAGGAAATCACCCAACCGTTTCCAGTGTAAAGTGGGAGTCAGTGAGACAAGCCTGCAAAAAGCACTTCTCTCTCTCACCCTCACTACCTCCCTCTCACTTTCATCTCTCTCTCCGACAGAAACCCCAGTGGATTCATCTTTCACTTGGCAAGAGAAATAAGTGCATATGTTGAAGTACCCAGGACCTTTACTCCCTAATTCCTGTGGAAATATCTCTCTCTCTTTCTCTCTCTCTCTCTCTCTCTCTCTGGAGCCCTTTCACACATACAGAGGGAGTAGTGAAACATTTCATAGTGTCAAAACCAAGGAATTCCTGAGATGGATTGCAAGTTTGTTTTGTTTTCTTAACGTTTCCCATTCCGATCGGTGGCTATAGGGAATCATGGATTGAAGGGTCAGATGGACAACCTCTATGGTGGACTGACTAAGTCTGGGGAAAAAAGCATAATGGTTTATTGCTCCTTATCAGCGATCCTCTGAACAAAAAAAGAAAAAAATGAACTGAAACCAGGACGATGCCAAGTAGCATTTTTTTTTTTAATTTCTTAAACAGCATTTTTTAAAATATTGTGGATGCACCGCTGTATGAACATTTACGGCTGTATGACACATGAACCAATTTGCGCTGACTGACCTTGAGAATGGCCACTAGGAATATTGGTGTGTGGTGTGTGTTGGCTAGACACAGGTAGCCTCAAATCTAATGAGGGCATCTGGCCCTGGGGAAGTAAACATAGCTCCTGTTTTTCTACAATATATGGCAGTGCCATGCTGAGATTCCAATGTTGGTAGACCTAAGATTGGATTCTCTGGCTTAGAATCTGTGATTGGTTTGGAAGACAAGCGGGTCTGGGAGCAGTCCAAAAGGACGGTGCTTGAATTCCTGTGCAGTAGCAGAGCCAGATCAGATTAACCAGATCAGCCCCTCAGCGGGACCCTTATACAGTGCAGAACTGCTGTGGGAGGACTCTTACTGTGCACACACACATTCACAGGTACTAACTTAGAGTCTAAGGTGCATACATTATAAATAAAGGTTTGAGGCATTTTGTGTGTGCAAGTAGGTGTGTGTCAGTGTCTGTTTATGTATGCACTTGTGCATGGTGTGAACCTAAAATTTGACACTGATGCTCTGTGTGGGTTCGTTCCCATTGCCGCTAGGAGAGTGATTAATTGTGTAAGCGAAGTGGTTGTTTAGACAGGCAGGGGTCACAGAGGCTGTCTGCCAACTGAATATTTTTCTGGATAACTGAACAAGAGGAGGCGGTTATGCAGGAGCAAACCTGCGCAGCGAAGCAATGAATACAACTATTTGATTCCCTCGGATCAGAGTTGCTGAGTGAGAGACACAGCGAGTACAATAAAAAAAAAAAGATCTGAATGGGAGATATAAGTTATTTTCCTTGTCCCATGTGTACATGACTGGAAAAATCTTGCTTGTTATTTAAGACTCTGGTTTGTTCCTTTTCTTTTTGCCAATCAGAAAAGAATGTTTATGAAAGGGTCTGAATCAGATTTCAAGTTGATAAGTTCCCTTTCTTTATTTTCCTTTCTTGTAGTACAGTTAATGGATGTGGACCTCATTTCTGATAAGCGTTTTGCACAAGCAGCATCATTTAATCAATAAGAAGTAGCACATCAAATTATCAAGGCAATAATGTGTTTTTAAAATACGTTTATGGTTAATATGTAAGGAATGAAATATGATGGGGTGTGCTGTTGTAGGAATAGAATCAATAATTGGGTAGCAGGATTTGGCCCGATGTGAAGTTGATTATTTTCCAATAACAGCATACCTCAAAGGGTTTTATTCCTCTTCAGCAATAAGCCAATGCTAATGATTTTTTTGTTGCGCTAATGGAGGCATTATTTTTGCAGGTTGTCCATTTATCCTTCCAAGATTCTCATTTGCACAATATCTCAAGAACCTGTGGTTGATTGTTTGGAGAATTTGTATGGAAATATCATTGTAGCCAGCGGATGAACAGATTAGTTTTTGGAATTGATCCTAACAGGGTCAAAGTTAGAGTTCAAATGTCTAAAATGAGTTGTTGTTTTTTGATCAATGGCTTCCTTCCTGTTTGAAGTATATTTTAAGAGTATTTCAGATCAAACATGTCATGTTTAATTTTGTTTAATTTTGTGGAACTTACGTGAAACAAGTTACTTTCATTATAGTAGCTATAAACATATCCTATAAGTCATTCCCTCACCAGCCTTGTTTTTTCTTGCTAGTAGGTTAGTAAGATAAAAATGCAGCTTGTCATGTTATCGAGAAACCACAAAGACATTTCTGTCAGAAAAACTTAAAGCTTTAACTTAGAGCTTTAACTCTAACTGTTACAAACTGTTGACACTGGAAACTCCTTCCATATATGTTAAATCATCCGAGCCATTATATTAAATTAATCAACACCATCTGACTATCTGAATCGAGAACAGCACTGCGGTATGATGTGCAAATGAATAACTTATTGATGTCCTTTGATGAATTGATGTTCAAAAATTTTAAATTTGAATGAAAACGATCGAGGCGGGCATACTTTTGCCAGACAGCCATTGACCAAACAGTATTTAGCAGCATACAGTGCATCCGGAAAGTATTCACAGCGCTTCACTTTTTCCACATATTATGTTACAGCCTTATTCCAAAATGGATTAAATTAATTATTTTCCTCAAAATTCTACAAACAATACCCCATAATGACAATGTGAAAGAAGTTTGTTTGAAATCTTTGCAAATTTATTAAAAATAAAAAACAAAAAGGCACATGTACATAAGTATTCACAGCCTTTGCCATGACACTCAAAATTGAGCTCAGGTGCATCCTGTTTCCACTGATCATCCTTGAGATGTTTCTACAACTTGATTGGAGTCCACCTGTGGTAAATTCAGTTGATTGGACATGATTTGGAAAGGCACACACCTGTCTGTATAAAGTCCCACAGTTAACAATGCAGGTCAGAGCATAAACCAAGCCATGAAGTCCAAGGAATTGTCTGGAGACCTCCGAGACAGGATTGTATCGAGGCACAGATCTGGGGAAGGGTACAGAAACATTTCTGCAGCATTGAAGGTCCCAGTGAGCACAGTCTCCTCCATCATCCGTAAATGGAAGAAGTTTGGAACCACCAGGACTCTTCCTAGAGCTGACCGCCCGGCCAAACTGAGCGATCGGGGGAGAAGGGCCTTAGACAGGGAGGTGACCAAAAACCTGACGGTCACTCTGACAGAGCTCCAGCATGTCTCTGTGGAGAGAGGAGAACCTTCCAGAAGAACAACCATCTCTGCAACACTCCACCAATCAGGCCTGTATGGTAGAGTGGACAGACGGAACCCACAGCCCACCTGGAGTTTGCCAAAAGGCACCTAAAAGACTCTCAGACCATGAGAAACAAAATTCTCTGGTCTGATTAAACAAAGATTGAACTCTTTGGCCTGAATAGCAAGCGTCATGTCTGGAGGAAACCAGGCACCACTCATCACCTGGCCAATACCATCCCTACAGTGAAGCATGGTGGTGGCAGCATCGTGCTGTGGGGATGTTTTTCAGTGGCAGCAACTGGGAGACTAGTCAGGATCGAGGGAAAGATGAATGCAGCAATGTACAGAGACATCCTTGATGAAAACCTGCTCCAGAGCGCTCTGGACCTCAGACTGGGGCGAAGGTTCATCTTCCAACAGGACAACGACCCTAAGCACACAGCCAAGATAACAAAGGAGTGGCTACAGGACAACTTTGTGAATGTCTTTGAGTGGCCCAGCCAGAGCCCAGACTTGAACCCGATTGAACATCTCTGGAGAGATCTGAAAATGGCTGTGCACCGACGCTCCCCATCCAACCTGATGGAGCTTGAGAGGTCCTGCAAAGACGAATGGGAGAAACTGCCCCAAAATCGGTGTGCCAAGCTTGTAGCATCATACTCAAAAAGACTTGAGGCTGTAATTGGTGCCAAAGGTGCTTCACCAAAGTATTGAGCAAAGGCTGTGAATACTTATGTAAATGTGCTTTTTTGTTTTTTATTTTTAATAAATTTGCAAAGATTTCAAACAAATTTCACATTGTCATTATGGGGTATTGTTTGTAGAATTTTGCGGAAAATAATGAATTTAATGGAATAAGGCTGTAACATAACAAAATGTGGAAAAAGTGAAGCTCTGTGAATACTTTCCGGATGCACTGTATGTGATTTTCTAATCGCTGACAGGATGGAGAAATTTGATTTGGCTTCCTTATCTTTTTCTGAGAGCAGGCTAGCTAATGCATTGAACAGGATATCACTATACATTAAAATATAACGCCTGGATAAGCAGCAGTTAAGAAAAATGCAACAGTTTGGTGGTCAGTGGGTCACCAGCTTGATGCAGTTATTGCAAGCAAGGGATATGCACCCAAATATTAAGTGTTATTTACTTTCATTTCTTTTAAGAATATCCATTCCAATACTTTTGTTCACCAACACATTGGGTGTTCTGCCACCAAAGGTACCATGTTCTAAGTTGTTTAACACATCTAGTTGCAGAGAAAGAAACTCGAGTCTGGCACTTGGACTCGAGTCGCACTTAATTCGCAAAATAATGACTTGCGACTTGGACTCATGAACAACTGACTCGAGACTTGACTTGGATTTGAAGACAGAGATGCCTAAAAAAAACAAGTCATTTTGGTTTGACATTCTGGATTATGTTTTTACTTTACTACCCGACATAACAGCACAAACTCTGTATTTTTCTATTCAATCCTCATTTATTCATTACCTATCAGTAAATATCATAACAATTCATCTGTAAACACACCAAGCCAGCATTATTATATACACGTGTGACGCATCTGAAGGCATCTGAAGTTCATCACACATTGGAAAAGTGCTGTTATATAAATGAACAACAAACAATAACAATATATTCAACTCTTACCGTGTGTTAATCTTCATGTCATTTTATTTGAAATGCAATCAATTAATCCAAAGGGAAGCTGTAACACCCCCCCCCCCCCCCCCCCTTCCCCGCCAATTATTAGCTACCATTTCATATCCATATAATATCCAATTTACCAAGTTAAATTGCATTTATATACGGGGGCTCACTGAAAGACTACCTTACCCATCACTGCTTGAGAACTACTTCAAACTACGGCAAATCAAATAGCTAAAAATATACAGCACTTTTTTTCTCGTGATTACAGTCTCGAGTATAATGGTATATAATGGTATAGGGCATGTGTATAGTGTGTTCCATATGTAAGGGCACTTTGAAGGGAGAGTAATCAAGCTAGACATGCTGTAAGATTTCTTCAAACTGAATTTCCGATAAAAATGACTTGCAAATTGTAAGTTAAAAATGACTTTAAAAATGTAATATCTTTCCTGAATGTTCAGTTTTCTTGTAATTATAGGGAGAACTTTTGGATCAAATGTGGACTTTATTAGACAAATTTGAATAAATGAACGAGACATTCTATAGAAGTAAACAGTTTTAATATTGATTAACCAAAATTGATTCAGCCTTTTACACAGTTAATTACAATAACTAGCTGAAAGAACTATTGCTAAAAATAGAACAAAGACTTGATAATTGACATAGACTTGGACCTCAGGAACACGTCTGTCTAGATGTAAATATCAGGAAATTAAAGTTGAAATTCTGATCTATCAGCATATTTGTCTTTTTGATCTCAAACTCAAATCTTCAGTGTATAGGGAAAACAATAGAATTGGGCTTGCTGTTCCAATACATTCAGAGCAGATTATATGTATTTAGGTTAAAAAATATTTGGAACCAATGTACTTAGTCCATACAGCATACACAGATCAGCCATAAAATTAAAACCACCTGCCTAATATTGTGTAGGTCCCCCCTGTGCTGCCAAAACAGCTCTGACCTGTCAGGGCATGGACTCCACAAAACCTCTGAAGGTGTGCTGTGGTATCTGGAACCAAGACGTTAGGAGCAGATCCTTTAAATCCTGTAAGTCACGAGGTGGGGCCACCATGGATCGGACTTGTTTCTCCAACACATCCCACAGATGCTTTGATTCCCACAGATGGATTGAGATCTGGGGAATTTGGAGGCCAAGTCAACACCCTGAACTCTGTCATGTTCCTCAAACCATTCCTGAAATTGTTTTTGCATTGTGGCAGGACACATTATCCTGCTGAAAGAGGCCACTGCCATTAGGGAATACCCTTGCATTGAAGGGGTATACTTGGTCTGCAACAATGTTTAGGTAGGTGGTACATGTCAAAGTAACATCCACATGAATGCCAGGACCCAAGGTTTCCCAGCAGAACATTGCCCAGAGCATTACACTGCCTCCGGTGGCTTGCCTTCTTCCCATAATGCATCCTTCCCATAGTGCCATCTCTTCCCCAGGTAAGCATTGCACACACACCCGGCCATCCACATGATGTAAAAGAAAATGTGATTCATCAGACCAGACCACCTTATTTCATTGCTCCAAGGTCTAGTTCTGAAGCTCACACGCTCATTGTAGGCACTTTCGGGGGTGGACAGGGGTCAGCATGGGCAGTCTGACAGGTCTGCCACTAAGCAGCCCCATACACAGCAAGCTACAGTACACAGTGTGTTATCACACCTTTCTATCAAAGCCAGCATTAATTTCTTTAGCAATTTGTGCTACCGTAGCTCTTCTGTGGGATCGGGAGAGATGTGCTAGCCTTCGATCCCCATGCACATCAATGAGCCTTGGGTGCCCATGACCCTGTTGCCAGTTCACTGGTGGTCTCAAGAATTCATTCAAGAATGAATTCACTGGTGGTCATTCAAGAATCCTGCTTCTGCATTGTAGTCAACTGATTGATTGTTAGCAAGAAGTAGTAAGACCAATTCTTGTGCAGGAAGTAGTCTTAATCACAGTGTCAGAGGTGAGATTTATTTTAAATAGGATGTATTATTCCTGCCTCACACCCAGGGTCCACCATGACTCTGATCCTGACCAGGATAAAGCGGTGACTGAAGATCAATGAAAGGCTAGCCATATTGTAGAGATGTTTCAATAGACTCCCACCCTTGTACATTTCCTCACTAGGCGTGCTTAGTGGTTAGCATGCTCACCTCACACCTCCAGGGATGGGAGTTCGATTCCCGCTGCTGCCTTGTGTGTGCAGAATTTACATGTTCTCCCCGTGCTGCAGGGGTTTCCTCCAGGTACTCCGGTTTCCTCCCCCAGTCCAAAAACATTCATGGTAGGCTGATTGACATGTCCAAAGTGTCGATAGTGTATGAATTGGGGTGTGAATGTGATTTTTCCCTGCGATAGATTAGCACCTCGTACAGGGTTCTCCATGCTTCCTGAGAGAGGCTCCAGTTTCCCCACAACCCTGTAGGATAAGCGGTATAGAAAATGGATGGATGGATGGATGTTAAAAGGATGATAATTTCTTTCTTTTCTTTTTTAAATATTTGTACCAATTCATGATGGTGGGTACCATGATTGGCTCGACTTGTCATGTTACTTCATGTTGCCAGGGAAACGGTTATGATGATTATTGCTATATAAATCCAGACTTTCATAGAACTAGAGCTTTTAATTAGCTTACCTTTTGTGGTGCAAGTGCATGCACTGAGAGCATCATGAAAAATGTCCTGTATGACTAGCAATGTTCTTCTAATGACATGCCATGTATCCAAAAATGGATTTTCTTCACCTGATACGTGTTGGTACGGAAGGGGGAAAATAAATAAATAAATAAATGGATGAACATAGTGCCTGCAATTTTCAAACCTGTGTGCAGAAATGTGGCATATGGAATTGTGCAATCGAGTCATGTTTCAGAAGGAATTGTTCTATGTGACAGCAAATCTGCGATTATGAACCTGTCCCCCAATCAAGCCAAGAAATGGTCCTGGGTACAGACTCAAGTGTGAAAACTCCATAAAATGCCTTTGATGAATCTGGGTTAGTCAGTATTAGAACAGCAATAATTTCCAAACCAAAGGTAGCCTATGGTGGAACAGAACTTAACAGATGTGAGTAAAGGAATGGAATCTCATTCACACGAAAACACTCAGTCATTGTAGGTTTGTGTCCAACTTTGAAAGTTTCTTACTTTTCTTTTAATGCATAACTAACACCAGTGAGCGTGTGCTGACAAGCTGCAGTATGACATGATTCACAGTTTGGGATCAGGAGCCACAATGATTGTGTGTGTGTGAGAGAGAGAGAGAGAGAGAGAGAGAGAGAGAGAGAGAGAGAGAGAGAGAGAGAGAGAGAGAGTGTTTTCTGAATAAACAAGTCTTGAATTTGTATATTGTTTTCATGATATGTGATCGTGCATAAGAAATCATGCACAAGAACAAGGCATAAGAAACCTCACATTACAACGTGATCAGAAGTGCACTGCATTGTTGTTGTTCATCTTCAGTGGTTTTATTTGTAAGATAAAGGAAACAAAAAGATGCAAGACAGTATGGAAACACCCTGGAATAAAAGAAGAAAAGGAAAAAATAGGAAGAAACAGGAAAGTAACGAGGGAAAATATTAAAAAGGAAAAGCAGACAAATGAAGGGGGGGAAATGATGAAAAGACGTTTATTTAAACAGTGGGGATTGTCCTTTGGAATGGAAGAGTTAGATCCGTCTCGTCTGACTGTAAAAGTTAAATGTGATCCATGTGTGTGTGTTTCTTTAGTGCTGAATGGGCCTCCAATGTCAGTCAAAAAAGAGCGAGAGGCAGAGCTTATGATGGGAAGGAGGGAACAACGCAGTGGAGAAGTGATCTGCATCGACGATTGAGGCCAGCCATAATCCCCAGCCCCACACACACACACACGCACAGACACACACAAAATCAAGCCTTTCTCTTGTTCTCTCAGCAGACCTAAAGTGATGAAAGTATGTTATGGCTGGGATATAATTGGCAAAATGGGCAACAAATTGGTGAAAAAAATCCTCTGAACGCACATCACGTAACTTTAACTGGCAAACTACATAGTTATTATAATAGCACTGATTTGATGAAAACCAGTATAACAGGCTATGTAAACAAAACAGAACACTTCCCCCCCCACACACACTCACACACAAAATCACTTACAAATACCATCCTTGTTGTCTATCTATTCTCGCTCAAATTCTGCCTTGAGCCAACTGCTCACACTTGGGATTACTCAGAGACATACAAAACACCTTCCACACAAACACACAAATACACACACACACACACACACACACACACACACACACACACAACTACAGAACCTCATTAGCATCCTGCCTCCCTCTGAATCAGAGATGAAGCTGCATGTGTGTGTAAAAGCATTTGCCAGGCTTCATAGCGTCCCCTTGTTTCAGCAGCATGCTATCCCATTTGTGTTTCATGTTAAGAGAAACATCCATGCATCCATACTATAGTCTCGGCAACAGCAGGTTTTATTTTTTCATTTCAGTACAAGAAGCTGTAAAGCTAACACTGAGAATAGTGCTGTTCAGTACCTTAACAGTTACGTCTATGAAATCAATTTCTTTATGATGCAGCTCTTGCTTTTGTAATGACTCCACATAATATTTGAATTTTTGAGCTGCCTGATATGATAACGAGGGAGAGACATTTAAAACAGGGGCATTGGTCATGGTCTCTTGTTTGGATAGAAAGGCCTTTATGGCATTTAGCTTTTGGAACACAACCATTGATATGTATTTAGATTGGCACGTTCGAATTAAGCCATGACATGTCATTAAATTAAACAACTGAAAGTATTTGTTTTACTATATCAAATTCAACAATGCTTTACCTATTCTAATTCCCCTCTGGCTCCATTCTATCTTTTCTGTATCTCCACATCACTTTACTCTTCCATCCTCTTATGGAGACAAAAAAAAATACTTCTTTATGTCTCACCACTCCTTCCCACTTTGTTTTCCATATTTCTCTTTCTCCTTTTTACAGAGTCTTTGAATTGTTTGCATATTTAAGCTCAGTTCATTGTGTTTTTCTGTGATTTTAATCCTTGTTCCTAGCACCTATAATTATTGTTAACGTTACTGTTGATGTTGTCCTTGATGTTACGATTGCGAAGCTTCTACCAAATGAAAATAAGGAAAAAAGAAAGATAATTCTTTGTATGTTTGGTCCATGATGTTTCCCTATATACAGCATATTGTTATAATAGCCAACGAAGAGGTTGAATGAACTTCGGAACAATTAACATCTTTCTAGCTTGCGATCTACAGTAGATTTGGGGCTTGCGAGTAACCTGCACACAGTGGATCACTCATGTAATCCTCAAATGCATTGACAATATAATTAATTCATCAATTATATAATCTAAGATTAGAAAGCAAAATCCCTACATTGTCTCTGAAAATGTTTAAACTTCGACACCTTTGGCTGCTGAAATGCACAGTATTAATGACATAAGCGCCTTAACAGCAAAACAACTGTAAAGAGTTGAACAGAATATGTAATTCTGCACCTGCTTGCTCTTACATTATCCTTTGCTAGGCCTCAACTCAAAGAGATAGATAACGAGTTGAAAATTTAATTTATTTGCTCTACTCCCTTGCATACCTCCTGTGTGAAGACTGAGAAATTTACATTTCGGTGCTTGACTAAAATTGGGAGAGTCTAAGTTTTGAATCAAGCACCACCTTTTTTTGTCCACTCTGTATTTGTATTTTTTATTTGTCTCTTTTCCAACATTTCATTTATTAATAAGTGTCACTGTGTAAGCTGCAGTTCCGAACCAGTTCCAAATCAGTGGCTATGTTGTGATTTGACTCCGGGTGGACGAACGGAACATGTTAATAATGCATCTTTCTTTTCTTTTGTTTTGTTTGTAATAAAGATTCGAATGAAAACATGTAAAGCTGTGTTAGTTCTTCACAAACCAAACAGCTAATTATGGGAAGGGCTAAACATTAGCGTAAAACGGGACATGTCTTGAATGTCTGTTATTACTGTTTTCAACCTTTAGTAATTAGAAGAAATAATTTGCAAGTGATTCATCTCAGTGCCTAGTTTCGTACACATGATGAGTCAAACCCTGGCCATTAAAACCATATACACTGGTAAACAAGAAGCCATAGCATTTTTGCCACACTTTTTTTTAACCTTATTTATTGTGTAAAATCAATGTATGACAGTTATAACATATAGAAACTGCAACCTCTCACACACATTCAGTTTGGCCCTTATGAACTCTCTGGCTCTGTTTTCATTTTGGCTTTGGTTCAGTCAACTAGAATCTTAATGGTCAAAGAGATCATTTAAGATCCATCAAATTAAAAAGTACATCATGTACATATTAACTCAGATACAGGCTAAAGAGCTGTGAAATTTTAACTGCCATTGCAGTTACCCTGATCGTGCATTTACATTCACACACACACACACAGCCATTCCACACTTCACCTCAACCCAGACGAGTTTATCTTGGACGCCGTTTCTGAACAGCAGAAACCCCTGCAGCAATCCAAATGTGGATTGAGTGCAAGGAGCAACCCCAAAAAGTGGAAATAAAGAAAAATGGCAAGAGGAAGAAGGGGGAAGGACTAGATTGGGGAGACAAATGGGAATATGTTACTTCTCCATGTTTTTTCGGCTATTTACTACAGCGGGTAAAGGAAGTGAGAGTCGAGGGCATGGGGAAACAATGGGCTGCAGATATACAAAAGGGAAGCTGGGGTATGATTAGGAAATCCAATCAGCACAATGTGCATTTAAAATGGCAAACATTCCATTTCAGAACTAATTAAACTCTCATTTTTATGGTAGTCTTAAGCCCAAGAGACATTGACATACGTTGTTTAAAATGAAAAGTTGTTTCACGCATGATTAACCAGTGAGATTAAATGCAATAAACTTGGTATAAAATCTGTAACTTTACCTATAAAAAAAAACTTTAAGAATTGAATGTGCATTGTATTTTTTAAAAACAACAACATAGGTATATTGTGACTTTGTTACAAGATTTATCTATAGCAATGAACACATGGAAGTGCAGTACTGTAAGTTGTTAGCATACCACCACTTCATGGCAATCTATACTATATTTTCACAATCATATTAAAAAAAATATATCACAATATACTAGGCACTTAAAGCTTCAGTTGAAGTGTATGTGAAGGTCAGTAATAAGGACATATAAGGAGTACTACTTGGTGTGTATTTGGTAAATCAATATTTTCAAAGTTGAACTGATCCAATGACAACTGTATGTTAGTCAGAGCAAATATTTGATCCCATCCTAACAATCAATGATGAAATTCACATGTGCACCTTTTAGTGTCCAGACTTAACAACACCAACACTGAATCTTCCATTCAACCTGCCCATGCCACTGTTTAGGGAAGGCAGCCATGTGTTTGGAACTATGTCCTTATCAGGCTACAAGTAAATGTTTAAGCACAGTTGGTGAAGTCAGTGTTTATACCCTTATGTCCAAACCAGGGCAATCCAAAAAAGATCCACTGTAACTGTCCAGCAGTCATGGTCTCCTAGTCTTTACCATCCTGATTAGTGCCATATTTAGGGCACCAGTATGTGTACAGTCATTATTTCAACTACTTCCAGGTGCCTCTTGAAACATCCATGCCTTGGTTGCAGCCATTCTCCATGACTGCAGGGACCCTATCAAATGTGTCAGATTAAAAACAAACAAACAAACAAAAAGACAGATATTTAACTTGTTTAACAAAAGAACCAACGATGGTTCAACCAGCCAGTGAGTATCGACTGTGGTAGACCTCCAAAAAATGATGCAGTCAATGAGGCTGAACTGTGGAGCTGATCCACTAATTCACCTTGAAGAGGCCGAAGTAATGTTTGCCTGAGTCCTTCAGGCTGAAATCACTTCCGGTCACAGCCTTGAGCTCGGCGCCTTTCTCTAAAAGCAGGAGGCCAGAAACCTGGCACGGCTTCAGGAAGTGGAACTGTTTAAAACCTGTGGTTGGAGTGGTGCTGTATCCCTCTATGCACTGAAGTGAGGGGCCCTGAGGGACAGTCACTTCCAGCTTCACATACTGACTCTTTTGCTCACTGAAATGCACCTGAAGGAGAAGTAGTGAGTGATGGGATGGAAAAATAAATGAGTCAAAGACATGAAGGTGCCAGAGTTGTATAAAGGATAACAAGTAAGCAAACATTTTTTTTCCATGCATATCTATGTGTTACTAAAGTAAAAAGAACAGTTGTAGCATCTTACTTGACAGTAAAGGAAGTAGACACCCCTCCGAACTACTTTAAAAGTGCCTGTCTCTGTGTTATACTCCACAGCTTGAGTCATATTCAGGTACTGCTCAGTCCATCCTTTAATGATTCCCTCATTCTCCACTGTAACATACACACACATATTAATACCCTACACTCCACATGTTATAACCATAAAAATGACTTGTTTTGTCTTACCTGTTTTGAATGAATCTTTGGTTACTGTTAAAAACAAGAGGCAGATTTGAGAACTTTGGGGACAGTCAAGTTAGCAGTTGTCTATTATTATTTGTAGATCTATTTTATCAACTTACTCTCAAAGTGAGAGGCCACCTTCCTTCCATTTCCGTATCTTCCTTTTGCCCCTCCAGCTTGCAAAATAAAGGGAAAAAGGATATCAATGTTTTTGAAAAAAAAAGCCATAAATGCTTCTGGAATGAATTCTGCTAGAGAGATAAGAAGCAAGGTGTTTGTGTGAGACCTCAGCATGATACTCAATAGAATAGCTGTGCGGATACAAACACCATGGATTATCCTAGTGCCATTTCTTGATCAGATGAGGCCTCGATGGCCTGTCCAGATGTTAAAATTTTTTTCTTCCCTTTCCTCCATTCTACACTTTTCACACGTGAGAAGCTTTGGGATAATAAAATTAGCAATTGTCTATTATTATGTGTAGATGAAAAACTCTATTTATTCAACTTACTCTCGAAGTGAGAGGCCACCTTCCTTCCATTTCCATTTTTTCTTTTTGCCCCTCCAGCTTGCAAAATAAAGGAAAAAAGGAGAAATGTTTTGGAAAAAAAAAAGCCATAAATGTTTCTGGAAGGAACTCTGCTAGAGAGATAAGAAGCAAGGTGTCTGTGTGAGACCTCAGCAAGTTACTGAATAGAACAGCTGTGCCGATACAAATACCATGGATTAAACTAGTACCATTTGCTGACCAACTGAAGCCTTGATTGTCTGTCCAGATGGTCAAATATTTTCTTCCCTTTCCTCCATTCTACACCTTTCAGCCATTGTTTTATCACGGTCATGCACAGTATGCTCTCTTTCCTGTGTATGAATAAAGACACTGGATCTTTCATGACCCTGAAGGAGCTGTAAAGATTGCATGTGTGAATGGGGGAGAGAGCAATGGTCATGGCTACTATTCAGCTAATGGTAATAAATTAATAGATGTTCCAAAGGTTCTGTTTTTTTCAAGCGTCTGGGTTTATGAACACTGCCTGAACTCTCAGCAGACCTTCAAAAAGTGAACCGAACAATCTGATACAACTCAGACCACAAACCATACACATCAAAGGAGGTCCAGAGAAGCACTTCACCAAAATGTTATTGCTGGCAAACTGGGTGAACTAGCAGCCTCACGCTGTCCCCGAGGGCTGCTATATTTAGGCAAGAGAACAATCATGCTTCAAAAAAAAATATATGACTGTTTCTGAGCATTTTGCCTCTGGTATCATATAGTTATCAGGTGTCTGTTGAAGCATTTCAGCTGTTCAATAAGTCTCTAATCACCCATCTGTTATAAACTAATCTTTATTTCTCCCACTTTTCAGTCCATTATCACAGAATGTCTGTTTTTTTCCCCCCTGTTAGTGCACCATGCTCCTTCTGCACTTGCCTAACTAGGCCAGATGCTTTATCGCATAATTGCAGGAGCTATCAAAGAGCATTCGTAATTGCACAAAATAACAAACTAAGCCTATTTCAGGTTTCAGCAATGGGGTCACTTGATTTAGAATGTCCCCAAAACCGCCAACCCTGTGCAGCCCTCGTGCCAGTTGGTTTTGCTGGGTGCATGTCCAGCTCAAACCTGCAATTTCTCCTGTCACTCAGCATGCTGCCTCCTGCTTCTAGTTGCAGCTTTTAGAAACACGTGCCCATTAGTTTACCCAAGATGCCATGATGTCCAAGGCTCTGTAAATATCATACGAAGCGCCTCTCTTTTTTTGTTGCCTTAGATAGCGATTCAAAACTGCTGCATATTTTACAAACGATGCTCAAGCGTGCTTTAAGTTAAATATAGCTTAGCTCCAACGTGGAGAAAATATGTGTCTACAGCATTTTTATAAAGCTTGGTGTCAATTCACTGTCTTTTTACATCACACAATGTGCTTGCCAGTTTTACTTTGTCATTATGTAGAACCATTATATATTCACCAGAAAGGACATGTTTGACATCAAGTGCTTAATGTTTGAAAGTCATTTACTCTCAGTACCTTCTCTCTTCACTCGCAGGCTCTCCAGCAGCTCCCTCTTCTCCAGGAAAAGCTGGACAATAGCCTTGCGCTGCAAATTCACCTGACAGAGAGAGAGAGAGAGACAGAGGGGGTGAGGGGGGCATAAATATGTGGTATGCGGAGGAGGAGTGTGTAGATATTAATTGGTGTTTCGTGTGGCCAGTACTCGAACCAGGCAAAGTCTGCGAAATAATCAAACCCACAGACTTTTCTAAACCAGACACAAACAAACACTACCATCTCCCTTCCTGGAGCTTGGCACACACTTCAACACACATCTATTAATAGGTCACCCACAAAACTAGTTGCCACACATTAGACATTTTTTAAAAGCTACAGATTCCTGGCATGTTTAAACGGCCTCGCTGAGACTGGACCAAGAACAACATTAGTAAAAAATTATGACCGGCATGCAAGCTTTGTCAGCAATTCAAACAGCCTTTTTTAATAAGAGCCATATTGTGTGAGGAGGAAACACAACAGGTCTATGCAATATTTGGCAAAAATGCTTTGAGCAATGTGAAAAAACATTTTTTACTGAATAAATCAAGTGAATGCCACAGATGCTAGTACACATTTAGCTCAACTCACTATGCAGCAGAAAGTTAGTGTCAGAGTCATGTGTGGCTCATCTGCTTGCTGAATCAGCATGTGTTTCTAAGCATGTGCACGTGTGTTTCTGTTAGAGATGCACATATGGAAAAATGTTATATTGTTTCATATTACCATTGTAATGGATTAAAATTAGTGAATACTTTAAGTAACTTTGATAAAGACTGAATATACAGCAGGTGCCATCTCGCTCTTTAGCAGGTTTTTTAAAGGCTCCGTAGAAGCCTACAACAGAGGGGTTTCCTTTAAAAAAAAAAAAAAAAAAAGAGGTTCCAAATAGAACCTCTTCAGGCAGATAAAACCAATTTCTCCAAGTATGCATTGTTTATGGGATCATATGACTGAAATGCTTAATCATCATTACGGTATTTCTGATACTGGACATGCACGCAGTGAAACATTTTAGTAACTGGACAACAGCCTCATAGGCATATTGCAGATTTACAATACTGTACAAAAACAAAAACTGCAAATGCCAACTAAACCATTAACAAACCATACTGTGTAGTTCTTTGGTTCGTCCTTCTGGGGGAACTCTTAATAGAACCCTACAACAGACTGCCTTTTAGAAACCCATTAAAAACATAGCCTTAACCATGAAAAAAATGTATAGAGTGGAGAGAGTGCATTTGTGTGCGTTTGTGTGTGTGCGCGCGCGCATTCACTATGCACATCTGCAGCTTTGCACTGTGTAGCAGTCAATTGCACTTCCTCCGCGAATGGCAGTCTACCGATCACTGCACCATAATTACACACACTCGTATGGGAGACGCTGGACAGGCTGCTTTGGCCTGCTCCTTGTGCCTGCTCGGGTGCATGCGCGTGCCAAGTGGACCAGCAGTTCCAGTAAATTGCGCTAAACGTGGCTTGGCAGAAACGCTCGGGCCAAATAAGCCACAACTTGCAGTGCCTCTCCACTGGAGCGATAAAAAACGCACCACACAGACCCCCACAAGTGCTACCACAGCTGTTTGTATAATCAAGAACACAGCATGTGTGCTTTTGCCCGAAATGTCCTCACTAAGCAGCCAGACGGTTAAAGCACTGCCCAGACACGCGTGAGAGTACCATTAGAAGAATGTCAGCCTGCAGGATGCACAATTACAAAATTATCAAGCAGAACACTGAGCCTTGTTTAATACCGACCGGCCAGCGGCGCTAGACCTTCTGCCGCTTTGTTTCCTTTCTGAGAGATTTGTCACTACCCACACATACAATCTGCTGCTGCTGGGTAGTAAACTGTTGAAGGTGGGCTACATTCGAGCTCCTGAAAGTAAAGAACGATAAAAAGCTCTTAAAATCAGCGATTACTTCTGATCAGGCAGTGCTTCTGCAATATTACTAACGTTTGTGAAGTCTATTATTTCTATGCACTTCATACAGACTTAATAAATCCTATTTAACTCAAGCTGATTTAAAACCCGACTGTAGTAACTGTTTGAACAGATTTCTTCAGTAATGAACTACAGGATTATTATGAAGCCAAAGTTCATTATTGTGGCTATTCAGTTCTCACAAAGGAAAACAAATATATTCTTCTAACGCAACTTTAGCCTAAAAATCAGCCTCATGTCTGAAAATCTGCACATGCCACTGTATCTACAGGTTGTAAACTGATTTAGCCAACACTTCTGAACAGGGGGGAACCTGTAACAGTATCCCCCAGATAACAGGACAAGTCGTCATCGTCAATAATAAGAAATGCATAATTTTCTAAAGAAAATAAATAACTCAGTTATGTGGTAATACAATCAACACATTTAGGTGATGCATATGGTCCTTATCCTATTCATCTGATATTTTGTGGGAGAAGCGCGGATAGTTGATATTATGCCAAATGATATGTCAAATGAGAATTTCAGAAATGTGCAGGTTCTATGCAGGATGGACAGTCTACCTGATCCAAGCGGTCGCGCAGATTTTGGACGGACCTGGTCAGGTCTCGGGTTTGTCGCCACGTCCACGCGGTGAACACAGCGCTGGAGGCGGCGAGCGCGAGCGCCACGGCACCGAGCAGCGACCACGCGGAGCGGAGCGGCCCAGCACGCCTCCTCTGCACTATCCGATGCATTGTCACGCACGGCTGCTACTGCTGCTGCAACTTCACCATTCCGCAGTTTTTCACTCCGTCACTGCCAACGCGCTGTGCGTGCACATTTTTCGTTTTTGTCTGGTCCCAGATGCACGCACACACGCTTCGCGGAGCTTTAAGCGCGACTGCAGATGGTGAGAATGAGCGCGCGCACTCTGCTGTTTTCCCGGAGTGAGAGCTCGCGCACTGTGACTGCTGCAGCCTCCCAGCTGCGGAACTGGCGTCTGTCTGTGAGAGAGTGCCACAGATTCACAGCTGCAGCTGAAAAATCAGGTTCTGGTTGTGAGTTGTCAGACCTGTACTGCTGAATTCTCGTCACACACTTCCTCGTCCTCTCAGAATGCAACAAGCGACTCGCAACAGAATCGGTTCTTTTTCAACAACTCTTACAAGCCAAGCGATTCTCATACACGAACGATTCAAACGTTTTGAACAAATTTGTAAAAAATTATAAACATATTTTTACTGTCTTGCCATGTATAACATATAGTTATGTGAAAAAATACGTACTCTCCATGGAAAATGTTTTTTTTTCTTTCTTGACATATTTGGGCAAGCAAACATTTGATCCTATTTGAAACAGTGCCTATTAATAAAGTTGATATAGCTGCTAGAACAAAACCACAAGGAAAATTAGCTTTTTCAATCATTTGTTCAACAGAAGTATCAATAGATATAAAATTCTTCTGTGGAAAAAGTAACTACACCCTTGGCCTCAGAAGATAGTATTACTCCCTTTAGCAGAAATAACTTCTTGTAGGCGTTTTGCATAATTGTCCACCAGTCTCTGACATCGGCTTGCTGGAATTTTTGACCACTCTTCCATGCAATATTCTTTCAGTTGCAAGATCTTTGAGGGTTTTCTTGCATGTACTGCTTGTTTAAAAATGCCCCCACAACATTTCAATGGGATTCAAATCCGGGCTTTGACAAGGCCATTCCAAAACCCTCCATTTCTTCTTTCTGAGCCATTCCTTGGTGAATTTGCTTGTGTGCTTCGGATCATTATCCTGTTGAAAGGTTCACGTTGGATTCAACTTTACCTATATGCTCATTGGCAAACTGTAGTATTGCAAAGGCTTTTTCCTGGCACACCTCCCATGCATGTAAAATTTATGCAATCTCTTTCTGATTGCAGAAGAGTGCACTTTGACACCAACAGTTGTAAGACTTACTAGCAGATCCTGTGATGAAATTTTAAGTTTCTTGAAGACTTCATTTTGCATCAGATGGTCTGCTCTTGGGCTGAATTTGGTGGGATGGTCAGTCCTGGAAAAATTGGCAGTCTTTTGAAATCAGCACCACTTGTAGATTATTTTCCTTACAGTGGAATGATGTATTTCAAATTATTTGGAGATCTTTTTTAAATTCCTTGCCAGACCCAGGCATCCACAACCTTTTTTCTGAAGGCCTTGCAGAACTCTTTAGCTCTTGACATGATGACTCCACACACAATCAATAGCAAAGGGAACACCAGACGCTAGATATGAGAGGGGTATAAATAAGACAAGTTCCACCTGCACTCCCTAAGCAGGTTCTAATCACTGGCACCCAATCCTGAACACTTGATTAAAATTTTATGGAAGGAGTGATATTTTTTTTAGCTGTGATAAATGTAGGGGTGTACTTACTTTTCCATGTGACTGTTTTTTTGTTAATTTAAACTGAAAATTACTACAAAATAAAAATTTTATGTGGCATTTCATAGAGTGTAACATCTTTATTAATAGGCACTGTTCCAAAGATCAAATATTTGCTTGTCCAACTACGTCAAAAATGTCTAAAATTTATATATCTGTGTGTCTAATATTAATTAAAAAAATAAAATAAGAATAAAAAATTTAATTAAACCAAGGTGTTCTGCACAACTCATATCACACAGATCATTATCGAAATTGCATAAAAATGCAAATGAGTCCAGTAAAATGTCAACTGAATTAAAAATGACTGTCAAAATTGGATTGTACAGATACAGTTCCATAATAAACACAATATTTCCTCATATTTTCCTCATGTTTAGGCTATGTGTGGAACTCAAACATGGCTGGCTAGTGTACTAGCTCCACACATTCCAACTAGCTCCTTTCCATTTTTCATGTATGTAATAAAAAGAACAGTGTGAAAAAGAAACCAGATCTTAAAATTATTTCGAAACATGACCTATTAAGTGGTCCTGCACAAACTACATTATATCTGGTTCTACTGTCAATGCTACCCCAGCACAAGAGGACAATAATGGTAACAATGCCAGTTCCAATCTTGCACCTCAGATATTGGTAGATCAGAAGAAATGAAAGCTTCACAGATGCGAACTACATCAAGCTTTCCTCCTGTTTGTGCGATAAACTGTGCTTTCGAATTAAAGGTTCAGCAAGCATGCTCTCATTCACTTACAATAATATTTCATTCATTCCTTCATTTATTAATTCATTCATCTTTAGTAACCACTTTATCCATCCATCTCTCTCTGACCCATCTAGATATAAAGGACAATTACAAAAGGATGTTGTTCATAGACTTCATTTCAGAATTCAACACAATCATCTCACAACAATTGACAACAAAGTTGAGCCTGCTTGGTTTAAACACCTCCCTCTGCAACTGGATCCTGGACTTTCTGACCAGGAGACCCCAGTCCATCAGGATCGGCAACTCCACCTTCAGCACCACCACACTGAACACTGGCGCCCCCCAGGGCTGTGTGCTCAGTCGACTGCTGTTTACTCTGCTGACTTATGACTGTGCAGCAAAGCTCAGTTCTAATCACTTCATCAAGTTTGCTGATGACACTACAGCTGTGGGCCTCATCAGCAACAATGATGAGTCAGTGTACAGGGAGGAGGTGAACTAGCTTGCAGAATGGTGTAGAGACAATAATCTATCTCTTAATGTTGATAAGACTAAAGAGATGATTGTCGACTTCAGGAGAACCCAAGTGGACCACTCACCACTGCACATTAACGGAACAACTGTGGAGAGAGTCAAGTTTCTTGGTGTGCACATGACTGATGACCTCTCCTGGATTGTCAACACCACCTGCTTAGTTAAGAAGGCCCAGCAGTGCATCCACTTCCTGCAGAGGCTGAAGAGAGCCAATCTCCCCTCTCCCATCCTCACTTCCTTCTACAGCGCGATGATAGAGAGCGTCCTGTCCAGCTGTCTTACCGTGTGGTACTGGAACTGTACAGCCTCTGCCTGTAAGACCCTACAGCGAATTGTGAGGACAGCAGACAAGATCATCAGGGTCTCTCTTTCCAGCATCGACACCTCTTTCAACAACCGCTACATCCACAAAGCCACCAGTATTGAGGATGACCCCTCTCACCCTTTTCATGGACTATTCACCCTCTTTCCATCTGGCAGAAGGTACAGGAGCATTTGTACCACCCCCAGCAGACTCTGCAAGAGTTTCCTCCCTGAGGCAGTCAGATTAGTCAAAACTCTGCTGCCTCCCAATGCTGACTTGGGCTACTCAAACATCTAATCCAGTAAGACTCATACAACTGCATATGCACTAACACAGTAAGACTCAGTACTACTGCACACTGCACTTTACATAGCTGTATCAGTCACTTTATACTATGGAATTCGTTTTTGCTGCCAGTATTTCTGCTATACTTGTGCTACTACATTATACAATAGCTTACAGTTTACAGCCATGTTTTGTGTATGTACTGTCCTGTGTATTTATTGCTTTGTTATGTGTATTTACTGTTTTTCACTCATCTCACAGTGTTGTGTATTGCACTTTATGTAGTCTTGCGAACTGTTCTGTGTTGCACAATGGTCCTGAAGAAATGTCATTTGGATCCAATCTATACAATTATATAGAGGAATGACAATAAAAACCCACTTGACTTGACTTATCCTGGACAGGGTTACAGTAGATCTCCACACAGACTGTATCCCACATTCCAGCAAAAACCACCATGCCACACTAATATTTTAATTTTTAAAAATATTTTATACATTTTACAGACATGAACAGTAAACATCTTTCACCCTGGAACATCAATTGTGTCCCATTAACTGTACCTTTTAGGGTCAATTGCTTGTAACTGGGTGATATTATTAAGGGTCTCAGTGTTTTTTGTACATTTATGCTATGGACCTACAGTGCTGTGAAAAAGGATTTGCCCCCATCCGGATTTCTCCTGTTTTTGTGTATATCTCATACTAAATTGTTTCAGAAGTGAAAACAAAACCTAAGGTAAAACAAAGGTATCCTGAGTAAACACAACATACAGTTTTTAAATGATAATGTTATTTATTGAAGCAAAAAAGTTATATAATACCAACCAGGCCTGTGTGAAAATGTATTTGCCCCTGTAGTTACTAATTCCCCAAATCTATGAAATTACATTCATAATGGTGTTCAGCTGGACTAGACACAACCAGGCCTGATTACTGCAAACCCTGTTCTATCAAATCAACACTTAAATAAAACTTTTTCAACAGCATGAAGTTTGTTAAAAAGTCTTATGCAGCAACACAATATGCCAAAATGGAAAGAAATTTCAGAAATGATGAGGAAGAAGGTGATTGAAATACATGAGTCTGGGAAGGGTTACAAAACTATTTCAAAGTCTCTGGGACTCCAAAGAACCACAGAGAGAGGCATTATCTCCAAATGTAAAAACTCGGTAGTAAGTAAACCTTCCCAGAAGTGGCCAACCTTCCAAAATTCCTCCAAGAGCATAGCAACTACTCATCCAGCAAGTCACCATAGAGCCAAGGACAACAGCAAAGGACCCACTCTTGCATCAATAAAGGTCCTGGGGACCTGTTACATCTGGCGTAAACCAAACACAGAATTCCACAAAAGAACATCATACCTAAAGTTAAGCATGGTGGTGGAAGTTTGATGGTGTGGGGATGCTTGGCTGCTTCAGGGCCTGGGCACCTTGCAATAATTGAGAGAATCATGAATTCTGCTCTCTACCAGAAAATCCTAAAGGAGGATGTCCGGTTTTCAGTCTGTAAGTTTAAACTCAACCACAACTGGATTATGCAGCAAGGCAATGATCCAAAGCATAGGAGTAAGAACTAGTCCTAGACGTAAGTGAAAGACTGATCACCACTTATCGGAAGCATTTGGTTGCAGTTATTCCTGCTAAAGGTGGCACAACCAGGGGGCAATTAGATTTTCACATGGGTGATAGGTGTTTAACTTTTTTGTTTCAGTAAAATAAAGCAAAAAAATAAAAACTGTAATGTGTGTTTACTTAGGTTACCTTTGTTTTATGTTGTATTTCATTTGAAGATCTAAAACTGTTTAGTATGAGATATACACTACAACAGAAGAAATCAGGATGGGGCAAATCCTTTTTCACAGCACTGTAGGTTCATAGCATAAATGTACAAAAAACATTGAGACCCTTAATAATGTCACCCAGTACTTTTTCACAGCACTGTATAGAACACCAACAGTAGATTACAACAGGAAAATGTAGTTATCACTACACACAAAGTTTATTAAACACAAACATCTGGGTGTTGAATAATGCTGCATTTTTCATTTAATTATGAATTGTTTTGAATTGCGGCATGGTGGCTTAGTGGTTAGCACATTTGCCTCACACCTCCAGCATTGGGGGTTTGAATCATGTTCTCCCTATGCTTTGGGGGTTTCCTCTGGGTACTCTGGTTTCCTCCTCCAACTTAAAGACATGCGTTGTAGGTTGGCATTTCAAAATTTTGTGAATGTGCCCTCTGATAGATTGGCACCCCATTTAGGGTGTCCCCTGGCTTGTGCCACAAGTTCCCTGGGATAGGTTCCAGGCTTCGCCGCAACCCTGTGTACCATAATCAGTATGGAAAATGGATGGATGGAGGGTCAGTTGTCATGAGCAGTGTGTCTACCTCAAAGTTAAATCTTTAGTAAGTTTTCACTTTGAAGTGTGCAGACTTTACAAAACGTAGGGCAAAGTCATTATGACATCAGAAAGGATTACAGCCTTAGACTGAAAATAAACTAGACCATCCTCCAGTTAATGCAAAATACAGAGCACTGGGCTAATAAAGTAGGCTATATAACAGGTCATTGACCTTTAGACGCATGGATATATTACACAACTTTGAAACTAACAGATTATGAAATTACTGGATTTTTTAGTTTAGGTTTTTGTTGTTTTCTAGGCAATTGAAAAATTGGGAACAACGAATGACTGAGGATCACACTCTAATGACTAGGTATTATTTGTTGCACAACTTTCTGCTTAATCAAAACCTCACAAGAAATCTTGTGGTTTATTGTTGCTAAGAGACACTAATAGCAAAACAAATGCAGAGGTGTAACAGCTTACTGCTGTTGCTTTTTCGGCTACTCCATTTGCTGACATAAACAATAAGAGGAGAGTGCACTTGAAGGAGGTTACGAGTGGATTTGTGGTCATTAGGGTCACAGTCTATAGAGGAAGATGTGGGTGTAGAAGACAACCAGGGGTGTTTCTGGAGTAGGGTGGCTAGTGACTCTTTGTCAACTTAATTGGACACCCTGTGGCCCACATAAATATTAATCATCTATTTCTATGGCTGTACCCCAAAAATTGTGAGTGGAAAGGACTAAGGAATTAGAATATGTCTGTTATAAATAAAAATACAGCAACGATAATTAATACAGTTTATGTCAGCGGTTCAGAAATGGAGTCCAATGACCCTCATAGGGCTGCCTGTGATTTTTATTTTGTGGAAATAATAACCCACGATGCCAAAAGTTGCATTCGGCTATTATTGATTTCTTATAGTTATTTACCTATTTGACTGGTCAGCTGAATAAAGTGGGTTTTACAAACCTCAATAACTCAAAAACCACTAGGCCAGTGCCAACTTGGACCTAATTTGTTTGATAAGCAAACTTTTATGGCATGTGCTATAATTTACAGTCTATAGATATTACCTGAGCAAAATGCTGAAAGATGTGCCAGTTTTAAAATGTTTCATGTACTTTCTTGAGTTAGGCTACTGTTAAAAAAATAATGTTCATAGTTAATACACAACGTTTCTAGTTTCACAATGTCTTGAAATGGCAATATTTGAGTAAGTTTTACATCAAGTAGAAGATTTTCCACATGCAAAGCTTTTTCGAATAGACAATATACAGTTTGTAATTTGTCTCGAAATTGTGAACAGCACACGATCGTCCTGGGTGCTGCACTGAGTAGCGAATCAAATGAATCAAATGAAGTTCGATTCATTTAAATGCGTAATTCGAAAGAATCGGATCAGTGGAGTACGTGAATCGTGATACCCATTAGTGGCTGATCGGTGAAAGGTTGTGAATGAAAGCGCAAAGCTCAGCAAAGTCTGTACAGCTCGGTCACGTGAAGAAAAGAGCTCCTTCCCTTGTGTAGGCTGATACTGCATGATTTGGATTTGAGTTCAGAAACTCAAAACTTTGGGTTCAGAAATGAACACGTTTGCTGAAAAAAAACAAATAAAATTAAATAGCTAAATGTGTAGGACTAGCGACAGGCGGAGAAGCGATCTGCTTTACTTTATCACTACTGTATAGAAAATTAAATTGTTCTGATCTCATCTGGTTTTTAGTAGGTTATAGTTGAATAGGCTATTATAGCCTACATAATTGTTTTTAATATCTATCTGACTATTTAGCTTGTTAATGAACAAATGATGTGCCCTAGTCCCTATAAAACAACCCATAATGTAACTGTAGTCATTTTAGCACGGTTAATATCAGGCTAGTTTTAGTCTGTTTATTGTGCTTACATCTGGTGTAAATTGTATTTTTTTGTTTATAAATGTGAACACGTTATTTGTAAAAGTTTTTTTTCTGTTGTATGTCTGTCTGCATCTTTTGTAAAGTGACTTTATGTTTGAGCACCATTATTATTATTATTATTATTATTATTATTATTATTATTATTAGTAGTAGTAGTAGTAGTAGTAGTAGTAGCATTAATAGTAGTAATAGGAGTAGTAGTAGTACTAGTAGTAGTAATTTTAGTAGTAGTAGTAGTAGTAATGGTAGTAGTAGGAGTAGTAGCAGCAGCAGCAGTAGTAGTAGTAGTAATAGCAGTAGTGTTAGTAAACATAGTAGCAGTAATAGTAGTATTAGAGTAGTAGTAGCAGTAGCAGTGGCAGTAGTAGTACTAGTAGCATTAGTAGTAATGGTAGTAGTAGTTGTAGTAAGCTAGTAGTAGTAGTAGTGTTAGTAAAGGTAGTAGCAGTGATAGTAGCCGCAGTAGCAGTGGCAGTAGTAGTACTAGTAGCATTAGTAGTAATTGTAGTAGTAGTAGTAGTAATGGTAGTAGTAGAAAGCTAGTAGTAGTAGTAGTGTTAGTAAAGGTAGTAGCAGTAATAGTAGCAGCAGTAGTAGTAGCATTAGTAGTAATGGTAGTAGTAGAAAGCTAGTAGTAGTAGTAGTGTTAGTAAAGGTAGTAGCAGTAATAGTAGCATTAGTAGTAATGGTAGTAGTAGGCTAGTAAATGGCGTACTTATGTAGCACTTTTATCCAAAGCACTTTACACTGTGTCTCATTCACCCATTCACACACCAATGGTAGCAGAGTTGCCATGCAAGGCGTTAACTTGCCACTAGGAGCAACTTGGGGTTCAGTGTCTTGCCCAAGGACACTCCGGCATGTGGAGTCATGTGGGCCGGGAATCGAACCGCCAACCCTACAATTAGTGGACAACCCGCTCTACCACCTGAACCAAAGCCGCCCCACTGGTAGTAGTAGTAGTAGTAGTAGTAGTAGTAGTAGGCGGCGGCTAATAGTAGTAGTAGTAGTAGTAGTAGTAATGGTGGTAGTAGTAGTGTTTGTAGTAGTAGTAATGGTGGTAGTAGTAGTAGTAGTAATGGTAGTATTAGTAGTAGTAATGGTAGTAGTAATAGCAGTAGTAGTAGAAGGCTGGTAGTAGTAGTAGTAGTAGTAGGCTAATAGTAGTAGGCTAGTAGTAGTAGTAGTAGTAGTGGTAGTAGTAGTACATTTACATTTACATTTATTCATTTAGCAGATGCTTTTACCCAAAGAGACTTACAAATGAGAAAATATAAGCAAAGCGATATATCAAGCAATACAAAAAAAATACAATACAACAAAACAATAGTGCTACCATACAAGATCCATTAATTGAGTTCTGGTACTTAAAGCAAAGTGCGCAGAGTAGAGGTGTAAGTACCAGAATAATTTTTTTTTTTTTTTTTTTTTTTTTTTTAAGGGGTGGTTAGGTGTTCACTGAAGAGATGGGTCTTTAGTTGGTTCTTGAAGATGGTGACAGATTCTGCTATCCGGATTGGGGTTGGAAGTTCATTCCACCACTGAGTTAGTAGTAGTAGTAGTAGTAGTAGTAGTACTAGTAGCAGCAGCAGCAGTAGTAGTAACAGCAGCAGCAGTAGTAGTAGTAGTAGTAGCAGTAGTAGTAGTAGAGGCAGCAGTAAAAGTAGTAGTAGTAGTAGTAGTAGTAGTACTTGTAATAGTAATAGCAATAGTAGTAGAAGCTTTCCAATAACTTTTTTTTTTTATCAACCACAAGGTGGCAGCACTTTTTAACACTGCATATCTCCTGAACGTTGATCCATATTCAGCACGCTGAGCAGCACTGGCAATACAGCTCTCAGTTCAGTGAGCATTTCAGTGTGTATCTTCAGAAGAATTTACACATTGGAACACTTTCATAATCCTTGCTCACACATATGCCCACATAGCTAATATACAATTGGCACAATTTCATTTTGGTCTTCTGAAAAGGTTCATTTGTACATGGACATCAACTCAACCTCTCACTGAACCTCCGCTAACTCTCAAGCACCTCCAGGCTCTTTTCCCAGCTGTAGTGTTTGGCAGGCACCATAAAATATAACAGAGCTCTCTTGCATAACAGACGTTACAATCAGAGAAACATCTGAGAGGAAAGGATAAACAGTCTAGTAGAGCAAAGTGCAATCCTGGTCCCATGTACACACACTGATCTAAATAGACTTGATCACAGTGTATTTATAGTGCATTTGACTATTATGTCTATATTTTACTTGCACATTTCTCTCTAATGTTACTGCTTTGCACTACATTTTTTGTCTAACATGCCCATTGACAATATAGCAGTGTGATAGTGAATGATGAAATACTGTACATATATTGTTCTTTTATTTTTGTAATGGTGCAGGTAAATTCCTATTGCATTATTGTCACTGATTATAGTTTTATTTTTATTGTTTTTTTTTTGTTTTTTTTTTTGTTTTTTTTGCAATTTTCTGGTCTTGTAAACATTTTAATATAGAGTATAATCAGTTATGCAACAACTTGATTCTTTTTTAAAGCAGATTTTACATAAATTTTTGTCTGTTTTCCAGACTGTAGTTGCAGCAACATCTGCTGTGTTTTCCCAGGCCACCACACATATACGACCTTGGATGAGAATTTTGAATTTTTTTCTGACATGTGATAATCTCCTTTTTAAAAAAATAACCCAATTTTCATAGTCACCATTATGTACTAATATTCATGTTCAATAGAATAAAACAGTTTTAACATCACCTGAACAACAGACACTAACAATATAATTAACAACATCACCTAAACACAGACACTTCATAATTAGTGTGTCTACACACATAACACAAAGTCAAGTATCATGTTAATACAAATATTTTGCTTCCATCAGTGCTGGGCCAATAACTTCTAGCTCACTGAACTGGATTTTAGTTAAGGATAGAGGTAATGACTGGAACCTGAAATTGAGGAATCTCTTTCAGCCACCTGTAAAAGATTGGAATGTCCTATTTCTTTCTCATACAAGAAACAGTCAAACAAAAAATTATTATGTAGCTTCAATATGTAGTTACAGATGACATGCATAGGTCCATTCTCAGAAAAACAGCTTCAGTCTATCACCCTAGAGCTCTATGGTTTGTCCATCTTGGCTACTTCTTAAAGGTTCTATATGAACAGTGTGAAGTAAAACAATTTTAGAAAGCTGGAACCAGTAAACAAAAGAGTGCTTAATTAGCAAACACCCAGAGGCTTAAGTTAGCCCTATATAAATTATAAATTATACTACTTATTTTGCCCTGAATGTAGCACAATTTTACCTCTATTGTCCCTATGAAATAAGTATGGAAGGAAGGAAGGAAAGAAATAAAGCAACACAGTGAAGATGGCATTAGGCATAACTATGTACTGTATCTCTACTAACACTGTCAGAACCTGTGTAAAAGACTGGACAGCACTTTTGAGCACATTCTTACCATCTTTGGTCTTGTACGGTTCTGGAACCTCAGCAATTGTTGTACGGAAAAATGGGTTTTTAGAGTACCTATCCTGCTCTAGATCTAAAGTCAGGAATAAATCGAATTTAATCAATCACATGCATGATACTTAAACAGATTACCAATATCACCTTCAGTTATGTCTATATTTGTACAATGGCATGACAGTTTAAAAAGAAACTTTTTTACATTTCATGTAATAGCCTATATCTTTTTGTGTAATTGTTACTTGATTTGTAGTTTTCTCATACTCTGCCATCTCCTGTACGAGGTACAAACAACAAGAGCAAAAAATAAAATAAAAAAATCCAAGCAAACAAATAAAAAAAAGCCTCACTATTAAATATTCATCTCCGTACACCAATAAGCAAATATTATTTGGTTTCTTGACTCCAGTCCTGGGAATAAACTAACCTGTACCATTTTTTCCCATTCCCCACTGGGGCTTATATAGGCAATACTGTATATTCAAATTTGGTTTTGGATTCCATTTTCAACTTTTAATCCTCTAACATAACACATTTCCTAAATGTTTTGGTCAAATGACCCTTGTCACTTGATGTAGGTAAAAGGGGTCTGAGTAAACAAATTTAGTTTATGGCATACTTATTTCACATTTGTAAAAAAAAAAAAAAAAATTGAAAAATGGCATTACATTTATGTGATATATCAATGGTACAGGCACTCAACCACAACACACACACACACACACACACACACACACACACACACACACACATATATAAATATATATATATATATATATATATATATATATATATATATATATATATATATATATATATATATATATATATATATATATATATATATATATATATATATATATATATATATATATATATATATATATATATATATATAAACAGAATAAAGCAGACTTTTATTAAATTATTTTGGCAGTGATTCTGTCATTATCTCTCTCACAGCTGTCACTACCTCAGACCAGATGGTTAATGCCAGAGTGTATGTCAAAGAGGTTTTTAGCATACGTTGTATATGATATTTCACATCCGTCCTTTGTTTTTGCATTACTTGTCAGAAGGATGTCAGAAGATCTCTTAATGTAGTTGTCCTGAGATATTGCCTGTTAAGCGAAATGTTTTAGACATGGATACAAAAAAGAACTTATGTTTGCACCAGGGATTGAGCAAATTAATGTTTTCAAGGCTTGGCCCATAATTATTTAAATGTTATGGCACCACCTAGCTGTGATCTTACATGAAAGTGTCTATCTTCCCAATGACCATGTGAACCAAGTCCTTAAAATGAGACATCATGATCAACAAGATACTGTAGCTCACTCAGTTGTTTGCTGCCAAACAGTTCAAGGAATCAGTGGTCAGTCAAACTGGTCTATTAGCTTTCCTTGAAAAATTCATTTGTCAGCATAGACTGATGAACAGTCTAGAACAAAATTGATTTCATGTAGCCTATTATGAAAATTATATTATAATAACAACAACAACAACAACAACAACAACAACAACAACAATAATAATAATAATAATAATAATAATAATTATTATTATTATTATTATTATTATTATTACTATTATTATTGCAAACAGCAATTAAGGGGCCAACCACTTTCTATCCCAACCCCTTTATACCAGAAGCCATTGGGAAATTCAACCTTTATTCCCAATGAGGTATATTAATGTTAATGCCAATATGTCAAGCCATGACTGGCACCCCCTGGGATAGGCTCCAGGTTCCTTGCAACCCTGTAGGATAAGCGGTATATAAAATAGATGGATGGTTGTCAAGCCATTGCTGATATATAGCCTCACAGCCTGTTTTCAGTAGCCCTCTAAAACAGACTATGTTTCTTAGTTTTGACATTAATATATCAAAGTTTGAGCATCATTCTCAAAAATACTTGAGGCTGTAATTGGTGCCAAAGGTGCTTCAACAAAGTATTAAGCAAAGGCTGTGGATACTCATGTTGTCATTATGGGGTATTGTTTGAAGAATCTTGAGGAAAATAATGAATTTAATCCATTTTGGAATAAGGCTGTAACATAACAAAATGTGGAAAAAGTGAAGCGCTGTGAATACTTTCCACATGCACTGTAGGACCTTACTTCCTGTTAGACGACTTTGTGATCAAATTTGTTCGCATGTTATGGATAAAAATTATGTTACATCAAAAATCTGAGAAACAAGTGTTGTTCCACAATTCTGAGATTTAAATTTCATGTAGAAGGAGTGAAAAAAAACTCATGTAGAAGGTGTGGAAAAAATGATGGGAAATCCAATATGGTGGAAATTAACATCATGGAATGGGGCAGGGCTGGATTTAGGGGGGGTGCCACGTTGGACAGTGTAGCAATCTGGCTAGTAGCCTTTAGACTGAAATGGGAAAATGCACGCTCCCATTTGGTTAATCCTCTTTCTAAGCATAGCAGCTGGTGGCCAATAAAATGTGATTAAAAAATGCAATGTATTTATTTAAAAAAAAACAAAAAACATAAAAAAACAACTTTAATCAGTATAATAACTTTCATCTAATACTGCATATATATATATATATATATATATATATATATATATATATATATATATATATATATATATATATATATATATATATTCTGTTAACTTTTCCTCTTCCAAAAACAAACAAACACATAAATAAATTACATTTGCATGTCTGCAGGATAGTATTGAGCTACAGGAACACTATCCCACTTTCCTCATGGATGACTGTGCAGAGGGCTGGAAATGGGGGTGGGGGCAGGGGGGACCTGAGTCTGGGGAGTGAATTTCAAGGGGGAAAGGAGTTCCACTTGCATTTTTTGGGAAATTAAGAGGATTTCTATATTTTATCCACTGGAATGCCTATGAAAGTGCGTTCCACATATAAATCTGAATTCAGCTCATAAGCATAGCGGGGATATTCTGCATGTGGTTGTGCAATGTTGACTTTCATGATTGGCCATAGTACATATATTTATCAGCGTATGTCCTCACAGAACCAATCAGACCACCTCAGGGGAATTAATGGAGTCTTAACAGAGCCAAATATCTTAACAGAAACAGTTAGCTACTTAAACAGACGCAATAGTAGAAACTTTGATCTGTTTAAATCTGCACACACGTACCAGAAATTAGGCAGGTTTTATCTATTTCAGGGGCGATTTTGAATCTGGGGGGAACTCTGAAATGCTAGGGGGGTTCGGGGTCATGCTCCCCTGAAATTTTTTTTTTTAAATAAAGCACTTAAATGCTCATTTCTAATGACTTTTGGGAATAGACTGTACTAATTAGTGTGGGTGTAAGAGGGTATTTGCAGTGATAGAAGATACTCAGAGAATACTCAGACTGGGGAGTGAGATTATAAAGACTCGGGTGCACAGTCAGAGCGACGGACTATAATATAAGTAGAACAAAAACTACTACATACCATAAACTGCATAATATACTTTATTTAAAATAAAAATGATGAAATATGGAGATACGAGTTAATATTACTCCAAACACTGAATTGTTCATTCAAAACACTAGCTACTGTAATCGTTACGAACAGCTGCTATGTAGCTAGCCACAGTACATGTTGAGAGGTGGGTGCCATCCTGGGAGGATTGCTGCTTCTGTTTTTTGAGTTGAAGCTAGGAGTATGAGTTGGAGGTTATTTTGCAATAGAAAAAACACTTAATTGTCCAGCTTTCTTGCTGGATGATAGTGTGACCCAATGTGGCAGTTCTGATGCAGAAGCACTGTCCTACCATGGCGATGTTTTCCAGAGTAATTAAAATATTGAAGGATGCTCATGTCTTTGTGTGAACATTTTGCCCAACATTACCATTTAATCATTTATGGACATGTAGCACAGGCACATACACATAATTTTGGTTTCATAAGCTAAATAATTGTCAAAACTGTCGATCAAAACCAGCAAACAATCAGCAATTTCATGGGTTGAAATAGCTACGATATCGTACCTCAAATACAAAGAGGTAAATCTTTCATCTATACATTAGTGTACACAAGGGCATCTGAATGTTGTGTCATATCCTCACCTCAGGGCGCAAGTTTTTTTTTTCCATGGATGATCATTGAATATTCGAGTCATCTCCAAATCCATTTCACTTTCATTGTGTAAGAGTAGCCACTTCTCTGAAAATCCATACCAGGTTTGTTTGCTTGGTAAATGGTAAACGGCGCACTTATATTGTGCTTTTATCCAAAGCGCTTTACACTGTGTCTCATTCACCCATTCACACACACTCACACACCACTGGTAGCAGAGCTGCCATGCAAGGCGCTAACTTGCCATCGGGAGCAATTTGGGGTTCAGTGTCTTGCCAAGGACACTTCGGCATGTGGAGTCATGTGGGCCGGGAATCAAACCGCCAACCCTACGATTAGAGGACAAGCCGCTCTACCACCTGAGCCCCAGCCGCCCCATACGCCCCAGCCTTGCAGTGACAGACACTTTACTCTCATCAAGCTTGACAGCAGGCAAATGCTTCAGTGAGCCCTAGCTACTGGAGTCTGACCCCTGTCTATGATGTATTTGGAACGACTTATTCATCTTAGCCTACATGTTTATTACAAATAGAAACTTTTAGCTGTAATTCATGCAGATTTATCAAGCGATATATCAAGCGGAGAACGATACAAGTAGTGCTACTATACAAGATTTTTAATTGAGTTCTAGAGAAGCAAAGTGCAGTGCACAGAGAGGTGTAAGAGCCAGTGTAAGTACAGAATTCTTTTTTGTTGTTGTTGGTTGTTATATATACAGGGGGGTTAGTTAGGTGTTCACGGAAGAGGTGGGTCTTTAGCCGTTTTTTGAAGATGGTGACAGATTCTGCGGTCTCGATTGAGGTTGGACGTTCATTCCACCACTGAGGGACAGTTAGTGTGAAGGTTCTGTTAAGGGACCTCATGCGTCGCTGAGTAGGCACTACTAGGCGTCGGTCATTAACTGATCGCAGGTTGCGTGAGGATAGATGAACCTCAAGGAGGATGTTGAGGTAGGAGGGTGCTATTCCAGACAAGATGTTTAAAATGTTAAACATAATTAATTTATACTGAAATATAAGCCGCTTATTTACTGACATCATGCGCCTGCTGCGTGTGCGCGTGTGTGAGTGAGAGAACATTGGTCTTGTTCATTTTCCTTTAATTTGTCACCGTCCTGTATATACAACTACATGATGTCTGAATGTGTGTATATTAAAGTTGTTAAAACGACTCGGTCATTGTTCTAAGTGGTAAAAGAAAGAAAGAAAAATTATACTAACTGTTTACATACGTTATTGTTAACAGCAGTAATTGTAGTTTCCAAACACATTTTTATATCAACCACAAGGTGGCAGCACTTTTTAAACGTTTGAAGACTGCCACGTTTATTCCTTTATTTCTCTGCATGTCTGCTATACAGTATGTTCACCCACATTCAGCACTGTGAGCAGCACTGGCAGTATGATGATAAAGCTCTTCATGCCTGCTAGGAATCATTTTGCATTTTAGCAGTAAAATATTTGCCATTGCAATTAGCATTCACTTCTTCCCCAACTTGTTGATGGAGCTTGCAGAGCAGAATCAGACAGTAAGAAACATGGGTAATATGTACAGCAGGCCCTCAAAACAGTGTGAAATGTTTGAAGCATTATTAGCAGTTAAGTGCTCATGGGGTAATAGGTATGCAGCTTAAGAAGAATCTACACCTTATCAAAATTTATCACCAGTGCTCTTCTGAAAAGGTTAGTTTCTACATGGATAAGACATCAACTCAACTTTCATTGAACTTCCTCTAAATCTCTCAAGCACATCCAGGCTCTTTTCCCCCCAGCTGTTTGGCAGGCACCATAAAATACAATAGTGCTTTGTTGCATAACAGACTTTACCATTAGACAAACATCTAAGAGAAAGGATAAACAGTCCACTAGAGCAAAGTGGTCCCATTACACACAATGATCTAAATATTCTTGTATATAAAGTAATGTATATTACAAAAATGTCTTTACTTTAATTGTGAGTTTCTCACTAATCTTATTGCTTTGTAATACATGACAGTTTAGAAAACAGTTTTCTCTAACATGTCCATGGACAACATAGCAGTATAAAAATGAATGTCATGGAAATATTGCTCTTGTACCATTTAGAATTTTACATTACAAATAGATATGTAAATAGATATGTAAATAGATATGTAAATCCTCATTTGTATGCCACTTTGGATAAAAGCATCTGCTTAATGAATAAATGTAAATGTAAATACCCACTACTTGACTGATTGCCACAGACTGTAGTTATATTTTTGAACTTCAACTTTTTTGTTGTTTTGTAAACAATTATGATGTATGTGTGGTGGCCTGGAAAAACTCATCAAATGTTGCTGTGGCTAAAATCTGGAAATTTTGGAACACAGCCAAAAATGAGGAAAATCTATTTTTTTGTGTGCAGTGAAGGTCAGGTGTCAATCAATTGTTGGATAGCCATGTACCACAGTGAAAAATACATAAGCCTAATCATTTCACTTTGTGATTGGATACCAGCTTTCAAAATGTATGTAACGCACCTGTACTGTCCTATCATTATCAAAACAGAGAAGAGTGCTTACAAACTCTGTATGTAATACAACAAAAGAGAACTGACTGTATTAATCAGCACTTGTTTCCCCACCAGCACACGTTGGTTAGCACGTTCGCCTCACAAATTTACTGACCTAAGTAAAAATCCCCAGACCAAAGACATGCATGGTAGGTTGATTGGCATGTCTAAAGTGTCCGTAAAGTATCAATGGGTGTGTGATTGTGTGCCCTGCGATGGATTGGCACCCTGTCCAGGGTGTACCCCACCTTGTGCCCGATGCTCCCTGGGATAGGCTACAGGTTCATTGTGACCCTGAAAAGGGTAAGCGGTATAGAAGATGGATGGATGGATGTTTCCCCACTGATATAAGAGCAAACAGTGATCAGTCATGTGAAAAGATAAAGATGAGGCTGGTGTGTAAATGTGGAGAGTACCTTAGATGATAAGACAGAGACTGGTGTTGATGATGCTGATAATCAAAGTAAATGATTACTCATTTATCACTGTAAACGTCCCCCCCCCCCCCCCCCCCCCCCCCCACCTTCAGTTTTGGGGCAAGCAGACCTTCAAATGCTATAACTTTATTTCTGATTGAGATAAATCCAAAACAGAAATATCATTTACTTCAGGAAAATGTCCAAATTTGACCATGTGTAGGGTTTTAGCAGACTGCCACAGTTATCTCATTTGGATGTCAAATAATGATTTATTTATTTATTACATGTGATAATTTACTATAAACAAATAACACAATTTGAGTCAGCATTTTAGCATGTAAAACTATCCTATGGTTAATCTAAAACTGTTTTAGCATCCCCTGATCAACAGATATTCCAGAATTAAAACAGGAAGTGTCTACACACATAACATTGATTGCACAGGTAGATTTTGACCTGCTATGGCATTACTGCCTGTCAAACCTACTCCATTACCGCTTTTCCTTCAGCTTTACCACCATGATTAATGTGACCAAATCCAAGCCCCACTGGCACTGTTAAAACACACAAAGTCAAGTTTCATATCAATACAAGTATTTTGCTTCCATCAATGTGGGAGCAATAAATTCTAGCTCACTCAACTGGATTTTAGTTAGGGATGGAAGGAAGGAATCGGAAATGAACCTGAAATTTAGCAATCTCTATTAGCCATCCTTTGAAAGACATCCCCATTGCAGCTCATGCAATGGTAACCCAGGTCAGAGGTCAAATCCACACAGCCCTGCTTCCGGTAAAAGTCCAGCGCTGTCTTGTTCCAGTTCACCACAGTAAAACTGAGGTTAGTGCAGCCAGCGGCTTGTCCTAGCTTTTATAGTCACAACCCAAAATCAACAATACCAGAAAATTTATATGAGAATTATGCACATTCTTTTTGAATACACAGATTAATTTGATTTCTTAAAAGATGCTGCATTCAGTTCAACTTATCTCATTTCTAAATACCAGAAAATATTCATACATCCCTCACCTGTGCAACTTTGCTCATCAATGCCTTGCCAATACCCTTTCCTGAATGAGATGCAAACATGGACATGAATTTAAAAAAAAATTATTAATAAAAAAAAAGGGCTTCCATTATAAAATATGTTTCAATTTAATGTGTTTTCTCAGTAGGAAATGCATCAGCATTATTCTCCTATGATAACTGACCATACTGTATGCTACAGACACTATGGATACACTGTTAGGAAAGAAAGGGCATCTTAAGGATTGTTTGGGTGGTTAATGTTTCTGACTTTATTACTTTCAGCCTTTACTGACGGAGAAAATGGAAAAAGTTTTTTAAGAAAATTTAAGATGGTGTAAAATGTTTATATATTCAAAGCAGTAAAAGTAGCACAATTACCTCTGAACTCTGGCATCACATACAAGTCCACCATGTATACATCTCGGCCTTTCCATGTGCTATAAGTGAAGGAGTACACAGAATACCCTATTTTTGTATGACCTGAAAGAGACATACACATTCTGCAATGACTGGAATGTCTTTTTTCATGTGGCTTTAATAGGTACTTGCAAATTAAATGCATTCCTAGAAAAAATGATTTGTCCCTCTAGTTTAAAAGTCTTTAAAGGTTTGATTTCAATCCTACAGCAGAGGGGTTCTCTTTTCCAAGACAGTTCCAAGTAAAGAACCCTTGAATAATCATTTACAAAGTTTACCTGTATTCTCTCTGTGAAATAAATAAGAAGGCAAATAAGCAAACAAGTACAGTGGATATAAAAAGTTTACACACCCCTGTTAAAATTGCATGCTTTTGTGATGTAAAAAAATGAAACCATAACCAGTCATGTTAGATCTTCTTTTCTTTTTTTGTAATACAGCACCGGTTTTGGTATTTTTGGGTAACAGTCTAGCAATTTAGCACATTTTGATTTGGCAACTTTATTTTTCATTTTATTCCACTCTTCCAAAAATACTCCAAATCTTTCCAGACATTATTGTGAGGGGATCTCCTGTTTACAACCATCTTCAAGCCATTCCACAGTTTTGGTGCTGGGCTCTGACTGGGCCATTCCAAAACTTCCAAAAGTCATTCCTTTGTTGACTTGGATTTGTGCTATTCAGCTGTCTAACAGAGGCCTGCAGGTTTCCATGGTTCCTCTATCTTGACTAGAGGGTTGTGAACAGAAGCAACCCCATTGCATGATGCTGTCCCCACCATGTTTCACCGCTGGTATGGTGTTCTTTGAGTGATAAGCTCTTTTGTGACTTTTGGAGGGAAGTCCTATTCTTGGTGATGTCACTGTGGTGCCCCATTTTCTCCAATTGTTGATGCAGTCCTCTACACAATTTTGTGTGTCAACATTGGGTAGGGGCTATGCTAATCTTCTCTGTATCATTCCAATTTTAGCATATGTGCTTTACAGTATTCCATGGTACATCTATTGTTTTGAATATTCTTTTATATCCCTCTCCTGATTGATAACTTTCAACAATGTGATCGCAGATGTGCCTGGTAAGCTCTTTGCAGACCATGGCTTCAGAATTCAATTCAATTCAATTCAATTTTATTTGTATAGCGCTTTTTACAATAGACATTGTCTCAAAGCAGCTTTACAGAAATATCAACATGGTATACAGATATTAAAGGTGCGAATTTATCCCAACTGAGCAAGCCACTGAGTGGCGACGGTGGCAAGGAAAAACTCCCTAAGATGTTTTAAGAGGAAGAAACCTTGAGAGGAACCCGACTCAGAAGGGAACCCATCCTCATCTGGGTAACAACAGATATTGTGAAAAAGTTCATTATGGATTTATATGAAGTCTGTATGGCGTTAAGAGCAGCCGTAGTCCCAGCAGTCTGGAATTAAAGAAGATTTGAGCTCCATCCAGAGGCAGAAAGGATCTGGATCTCTAGTATCTCCATAAATTCGTGTGGGGCTCGGCGAAAGGAGAGAGGGAGAAAAAAGATAATTATGACTGCGAAGTAGTAGAAAGAATCTCGTCAGGGTAGGCTTGAGTAAACAAATATGTTTTAAGCTTAGACTTAAACACTGAGACTGTGTCTGAGTCCCGAACACTAATAGGAAGACTGTTCCATAACTGTGGGGCTCTATAAGAGAAAGCTCTTCCCCCTGCTGTAGCCTTCACTATTCGAGGTACCGTCAGATAGCCTGCATCTTTTGATCTAAGTAGGCGTGGCGGATCATATAAAACCAAAAGGTCGCTTAGATATTGTGGCGTGAGACCATTTAGTGCTTTATAGGTTAATAAAAGTATTTTATAATTAATGCGAGATTTTACTGGGAGCCTATGCAGTATTGATAATATCGGTGTGATATGGTCGTATCTTCTAGTTCTAGGTAGGACTCTAGCAGCTGCATTCTGGACTAATTGGAGCTTATTTATATTCCTACTGGAACATCCAGACAGTATGGCATTACAGTAATCTAATCTAGAGGTGACGAATGCATGAACTAGTATTTCCGCATCATGTAGTGACAATATGTTTCTTATTTTAGAAATATTTCTGAGATGAAAGAAGGCTATCCTAGTAATATTATCTACATGAGCATCAAATGATAGGCTGGAGTCAATAATCACTCCAAGGTCTTTAACTGCTGCACATGATGAAACAGAAAGACCATCCAGAGTAACCATGTGATCAGAAAGAATACTTCTAGCTAAACGTGGGCCTAATAAAAGTATTTCTGTTTTATCAGAATTAAGTAGAAGGAAGTTAATTAACATCCAATGTCTAATGTCCTTTACACAATCCTCAACTTTACTAAGCTTCTGTCTGTCCTCTGGCTTCGCTGAAACATACAACTGTGTATCATCAGCATAACAGTGGAAGCTAATTCCATGTTTACGAATAATTTGACCTAGGGGTAGCATATATAAAGTAAAGAGCAGTGGGCCTAAAACAGAACCCTGTGGAACTCCAAAAGTAACCTCAGTACGCATGGAGAATTCACAATTTACATCTACGAACTGATAACGATCGGTCAGATAAGACCTGAGCCAGGAGAGGACTGTTCCCTTAATACCAACAACATTTTCTAATCTATCAAGAAGAATAGTGTGATCTATAGTATCAAAAGCTGCACTAAGGTCGAGTAACACAAGCAGCGAGACACAACCCTGATCGTAAGTCAGTAGAAGGTCATTTACTACTTTAACTAACGCTGTCTCTGTGCTATGATGAGGTCTAAATCCTGACTGATACATTTCATGAATGTTATTCCTATCTAAGTACGAGCATAACTGCTTTGCTACAACCTTTTCTAAAATCTTAGAGATGAAGGGGAGATTTGATATTGGTCTATAGTTGGACAATTGAGACGGGTCAAGATCAGGTTTTTTAATCAAGGGTTTAATAACTGCTAATTTAAGTGATTTAGGTACATAGCCAGTGCTTAGGGAAGAATTGATTATATTTAGAAGTGGTTCAATTACTCCTGGACCAATCTGTTTAAACAAACATGTAGGTACGGGATCTAGTATGCAAGTTGATGAATTGGCTGAAGTCAGATGAAACCAAGATGGTGTCCAGAAATCCTACAGAAACAGTTGATCTTTATTTGGGGTCAATCAGAATCACTTCATTGATGACAGGTGTATAATATTTACTATTGTAAACAAGTTTATGTGTGATTGGTTAATTCTGAGCACAGTCACATGCCCCATTATAAAAGGGTGTGCACACTTTTTCATTTATTTGATTTCATACATATTATTTGCTATTTATTTTTCACTTGACTTGTTTGTTGCTATATCTTAATTTTAAAGTTGAATATTTGTTCCAATCACAAAAACCTGCAAATTTATATCCACTATATGCAAGTAAGTAATAAATAAGCAAATAAATAAACAAACACAAACAAACAAACAAATAAAAGCAACATCATTGAGGAAACCAGGTTTTACTATTAAGCACTGTATCTGAAAATTAACAGTGAGAGTGCCTGGACAGCACCTTTGATCATGTCACATAGTATATTTCTCACCATCTTTGGTCTTGTGCTGTTCTGGAACCTCAGCGATTATTGCATGGAAAAATGGGTTTTGAGAGAATCCATCCTGCTCTATGTCTACAGTGAGGAATAAACAGAATTTCATTAAATACATGCGAATATTGCCTTCAATTGTATCTATATTTCTACTATCCCAAAACAGTTTAACAATAAACATTTGATGTAATATACCTTTTTGTGTAATTGTGACCTGATCTGTAATTTTCTCATACTCTGTCAGTTCCTGTATGAGGTACAAACAAAATAAATCAACTAAAAAACAAATATAAATAAAAGGCTAACTACTGCATATGCACTGCTGTGCACCAAAACATATTTGGTTTCTTGACTGCAGTCCTGGGGATCAACTATCCTGTATAGATTGATTTGCTTTCCACTCCCCAACAGGAGATAAATGGTAAATAAATTACCTATATAAATTCAGAGCATGTGTTCATTACTGGTCCTAATTTTGCTTTTGTTTTTATTACCATAAACCAAGTGGAATAAGCAAACTGCATTTTTTATATTGATTCACTGAATTTACTTTTCCATTGTTTGGCACCCTGTCCAGGGTATACCCCGCCTTGTGCTCGATGCTCCCTGGGATAGGCTCCAGGTTTCCCCGTGACCCTGAAAAGGATAAGGGGTATAGAAGATGGATGGATGGATGCACTTTTCCATTGTTTTTAGTGCCTGAACCAAAAGGCATAGTACAGAACTGGTGCAACAAAATTATTTTCATAGACCATTAAACTATCAAAATTACCTATTTTTTTCTGAAAATGGTACATTTCCTCATGTTCTGTTGTGAAAAACATATGGGTTTGAGATTTGCAAGTCATAGTGTCCCAACTTTTTTGGAATTGGGGTTGTTCATGGCAAATTTTACACATGATTTGATAGTTTATTTTATTAAATATCAAAAATCTAAAAGGTGTGCATCATAGATGACATCATCAGATCCGATCTGACCGATCCGACTGTGAATTGACCAGAATGATACAATACAGCATAAAACTGTCATACCGGTTAAAAAGATAGCAGTAATTAATTTATGGTGAATACGAGCCGCAGTCACTTACTGACATCATGCGCATGATGTCCTTACAATCCTCAAGTTTGGCGGCACGAGTCGCGAAGTCCATTTCAGCTCAAGTTGTAAACACATTGACAAACGCACACAGTCTTTAACTTCACCTCATAACACGTTTTGACATTAAGCAAGACATATGAATGTTACCGGTTGATCCGGTTCCCTCATTCATCGATAAAAACCGGCCCTGACCGTTTATGCACATTTAATGTTAACAAAAGCTTCTCTGGTGTTCTCAGTAATAGTTGGTTTCTGAAACACTTTTAAATTACCAACAGTACACATAATTTGGTATATTAGTTAAAATGTGTATATGTGTGTATAATACAGTATTAACATATGTATTAGAACATAATGAATTGACGACTTTTTAATTTTAATTTACAGACAGATTGGAGGAAAATACATTTATTTGCATGTTTCTTACAGGAGTTGGAAGGATGTAGACCTCAGTTATATATTCTTATCGATAGATGGCATCTTCGAGCTAAAAAAGCACACCTTAAAGTTGTTGCTCTTTATGAAATCCACCGTTCCCTTTCAAAGGGAACTCCATGTTGCGTTTAGCATAACACTATGGGAGCACCATTGCGCATGACCGGCATCTGAAGCTTGTGTAAAATCATGCCTATTTATAGGCCTGCTGTGATCAGGTGACGTGGTAATTAAGCGAGTCACGTGATATATATATATTTGGCACCTGTGAAAGGCGCTATCAGCCTTATTATCTTCAGCGAGACTACATGTCGGTTATTTGTGTAAAGAAACAAAAAGATGCATTTCCTCTCTATCTTTTCTTAAAATCTCTTTACTTTTCTATCCCTTTAAAAAAAGAGAAGAAAAAATGAGCGGGAGAAAACAATATGAGTGATAGAATTCAGGAAGTGTGTTATGTCTTGCTCCCGTTTCATCACGGGGAGTAGTGTACACTTTCTGTGTGAAGTGTCTAGGAATGGAGCATGCCATGGCAGTCCTTGAGAGGTTTGACTGTGCGCATTGTAACACCTTAAATTATGCAGCTCCATTCACAACTCGCTCTCTTCTCGAAGCCGAAGCGAGTTGGGCTTCAGAGCTTCACGGATCTGGGCCAGCCGCTGCCGAGGCAGCTAGCTGCCTCAGGTCCAGGGGATCTCTTATGATCTGGAAGAGGAGCCAGAGACGAGCGCTGCTCTATCTCTTGCTCTGTTTTCCGTGTCCGGCTCTCCGCTGGATTTTGGAGCTCGCGTTGAGACTCCTCCTTCTGCTATGGAAAGCCAAAAACACACACACAAAAATAATTGTAATAATTCCTCTCTGACTCTGAGGAGCGAGAAGGATGTGCTAAAAACTGAGAGTAGCATATAAAGAGCTGCTTGAAGTGATTACCAAGTGTGAATGAGCTTTTTTCTCCCCAGTGAAAGTAAATCCCTCACACTGCAGAAAACTCCCCTTTGTTCCAGAAGTGCATGACAAAATATCAGGCTTCTGGGGGAAAACCATGCATAAGCCGTATTTATAAACCCACGATGTTGGATTATTTGGCCATTGTGGGGAATGAACGGCATGGCTATGTAGCTATGCTGAAGGAGGAGGAGGCGCTTGCGAGCTACCGCTCTCCATCGATGGTAGGTAATTTAAGGGGGCTGGCTTTGCCATCCCAGCCACGGTGTAAGGCCATCATGGCATTGGTGGGCAAGGCCTATGCAGTAGTAGTCTTGCTTATGGGTCACTGCAGACAATGACAGTGTTGCAGGCCTACCAAGCAGACCTGCTGAGTGAGCTCGACATATGGCGGAATTCAGCCAGTTCCTTCCCTGTTGTGTCGAGTTCACCCCGGCATCCACTGAAATTGCAACTTATAACGACTTCTCCAGTTTTAAAATTATTCAACCCCCTGAATAGAATCCCTCACAACAGCACAAATATGCAAAACATGTGTTTTTTCAAGCACACCTGACACAACTAATCAAGGGCTTCATTAGTTGCATCAGGTGTGCTTGAGCTGGAACACATGAAATACCTGAACTGACTGGGGGTAGAAAAAATATTAAATTTCTGGACGGGGCAGAAAAAGGAAGTTGTAAACCGCTGCAACCAGATTTCTGTGAAGGCCTGTTGTGGAAAAACCCTGGAGTGACTGCAAAAGACCTGCAGCAGGACTTGCTGGGGACAGGCACTGAGGTTTCAGTGACCACGGCATGTACTAAACGCAGAAGGTTTCCATGCCAGAACTCCAAGCTGTGCATCTTGTATGCAGCAGGTCATAACAGTGAAAGGGTGCTCTACTAAGTACTAAAGATGCTTTCCATGAAGGGATTAAATAATTTGAAACTGGAGAAATCATGTTAAGTTGCATTTTCAGTTGAATTTTCAGGTCATTACAAACAGCTGAAAGTCTGTACATTTTGACAAGAACCCTGATTTGTAATGGGGGTTGTATTTCCTCAAATGTAGAACTAATACTCATGTCACTGAAATTCACTACACACATTACCACCATTACATTATTACCATAATATTTAGAGACCAGCTTAGGCTGACAAAGACCTGCAGGCTCCTATGACCTGTTAATCCTGTTAGAAAACCATCAAATCCGAGAAAATCTTAGAAAGTGCACAGTGTGCGAGCTGACATCTTAGTGCTAAATATAGCAGTGTGCGTGCACTAATTGAACAGCACCACCACACACACACACACACACACACACACACACAGAGCTCATTTGGTAGAGAAATTCATGTCACAGCTACATATGATTTGACAGTTTATTTTAATAAATATCAAACATCTAAAAGGTGTGCGGTATAGCTGACACCTTCATGAATACTATATAGTTGGTTGTATGACTGTAATTCATTCCCTTCAAATGCTATTGAAGTTAGAAACATGTATACCACTGTCGTATGTAACTTTAAAGACGGTCCCTTAATATGCGAATGTCTGCAAATATCAAACGTCAAAAAGTGGCCAACTTTATGCCAGTGCTTTACTGACTCTGAGCAGAAAAACAGGCAGTGTGAGAGCATCTCACATTCATATGAATAGGAACAGTGCCTCATCAGATCCGATCTGACCGATCCGACTGTGAATTGACCAGAATGATACAATACAGCATAAAACTGTCATACCGGTTAAAAAGATAAGCAGTAATAAAAGATAAGCAGTAATTAATTTATGGTGAATACGAGCCGCAGTCACTTACTGACATCATGCGCATGATGTCCTTACAATCCTCAAGTGTGGCGGCACGAATCGCGAAGTCCATTTCAGCTCAAGTTGCAAACACACTGACAAACACACACAGTTTTTAACTTCACTTCATAACATGTTTTGTTATTAAGCAAAACATATGAATAAGTAAAGGTCACACTGGTTGATCCGGTTCCCTCATTCAGTGATAAAAACCGGCTCTGCCTGTTTATGTACATTTAACGTTAACAAAAGCTTCTCTAGTGTTCTCAGTAATAGTTGGTGCATATGGATATATGTGTATGTATATATACATACACATATACAGTATCTCATAAAAGTGAGTACACCCCTCACATTTTTGTAAATATTTGATTATATCTTTTCATGTGACAACACTGAAGAAATGACACTTTGCTACAATGTAAAGTAGTGAGTGTACAGCTTGTATAACAGTGTAAATTTGCTTTCCCCTCAAAATAACTCAACACACAGCCATTAATGTCTAAACTGCTGACAACAAAAGTGAGTACACCCCTAAGTGAAAATGTCCAAATTGGGCCCAATTAGCCATTTTCCCTCCCCGGTGTCATGTGACTTGTTAGTGTTACAAGGTCTCAGGTGTGAATATGGAGCAGGTGTGTTAAATTTGGTGTCATCGCTCTCACACTCCCTAATACTGGTCACTGGAAGTCCAACATGGCACCTCATGGCAAAGAACTCTCTGAGGAACTGAACAAAAGAATTGTTGCTCTACATAAAGATGGCCTAGGCTATAAGAAGACTGCCAAGACCCTGACACTGAGCTGCAGCACGGTGGCCAAGACCATACAGCGGTTTAACAGGACAGGTTCCACTCAGAACAGGCCTCGCCATGGTCGAACAAAGAAGTTGAGTGCATGTGCTCAGCGTCATATCCAGAGGTTGTCTTTGGGAAATAGACGTATGAGTGCTGCCAGCATTGCTGCAGAGGTTGAAGGGGTGGGGGGTCAGCCTGTCAGTGCTCAGACCATACACCGCACACTGCATCAAATTGGTCTGCATGGCTATCGTCCCAGAAGGAAGCCTCTTCTAAAGATGATGCACAAGAAAGCACGCAAACAGTTTGCTGAAGACAAGCAGACTAAGGGCATGGATTACTGGAACAATGTCCTGTTGTCTGATGAGGCCAAGATAAACTTATTTGGTTCAGATGGTGTCAAGCGTGTGTGGCGGCAACTTGATGAGGAGTACAAAGACAAGCGTGTTTTGCCTACAGTCAAACATGGTGGTGGGAGTGTCATGGTCTGGGACTGCATGAGTGCGGCCGGCACTGGGGAGCTACAGTTCATTGAGGGAACCATGAATGCCAACATGTACTGTGACATACTGAAGCAGAGCATGATCCCAGCATGTATTGCAGCATCATGATGAACCCAAACACACCTCCAAGACGACCACAGACCTGCTGAGTGAGCTCGACATATGGCGGAATTCAGCCAGTTCCTTCCCTGTTGTGTCGAGTTCACCCCGGCATCCACTGAAATTGCAACTTATAACGACTTCTCCAGTTTTAAAATTATTCAACCCCCTGAATAGAATCCCTCACAACAGCACAAATATGCAAAACATGTGTTTTTTCAAGCACACCTGACACAACTAATCAAGGGCTTCATTAGTTGCATCAGGTGTGCTTGAGCTGGAACACATGAAATACCTGAACTGACTGGGGGTAGAAAAAATATTAAATTTCTGGACGGGGCAGAAAAAGGAAGTTGTAAACCGCTGCAACCAGATTTCTGTGAAGGCCTGTTGTGGAAAAACCCTGGAGTGACTGCAAAAGACCTGCAGCAGGACTTGCTGGGGACAGGCACTGAGGTTTCAGTGACCACGGCATGTACTAAACGCAGAAGGTTTCCATGCCAGAACTCCAAGCTGTGCATCTTGTATGCAGCAGGTCATAACAGTGAAAGGGTGCTCTACTAAGTACTAAAGATGCTTTCCATGAAGGGATGAAGGTCATTACAAACAGCTGAAAGTCTGTACATTTTGACAAGAACCCTGATTTGTAATGGGGGTTGTATTTCCTCAAATGTAGGACTAATACTCATGTCACTGAAATTCACTACACACATTACCACCATTACATTATTACCATAATATTTAGAGACCAGCTTAGGCTGACAAAGACCTGCAGGCTCCTATGACCTGTTAATCCTGTTAGAAAACCATCAAATCCGAGAAAATCTTAGAAAACCAGATGCTAGAAAACCATCTAGAATCAGTCATGTCACCTGTTACACCATTAGTGCCTTCGGAGTCTGAGACACACACCCACACACATCCATATCTGAGACTTGGGGGGGAAACGTTTTCCTCTTTTAAACAGTAATGACGCACGTTGAGCCAACTCTGACCCTGTGCCCAGAAATGAATACCTCACAAATCATGCCCTCCCAATCAAAGAAATAAAGTTTTATTAATCTGTGAAACAAACATAAGTATTAAGCCTAAATTAATCACATTACAGCACATTGCTTTAATAAAAACACATCGGGGCTGTTATATCACTGCGTAAATGAAATAAGCCTTTACATTAGTTAAAGTGCTTTAAATTAAACATTCTCCCACCAGGATCTAACAGTTTCTAAGAATCCGCTCATTGTTGGCTCAGTTACATGTCTGGGATGTATTCGGTTTGTCCTTAAGGGATTTGCTGGGATTTTTACAGTTTTGTCTATAATCATGAATGTATTAATGACTTGTATTTGCTCAAATGTAGGACTAATTCTCATGTCACTGAAATCCATTACGCACATTACACTATTACCATCACATTTAGAGACCATCTTAGGCTAACCATGACCTGCAGGCTCCTCTATGAACTGTTAATCCTAAAAACCATCAAATCCGAGAAAATCTTAGAAAACCAGATGCTAGAAAACCATTTAGAATCAGTCATGTCACCTGTGACACCATTAGTGCCTTTTACACTCATATCAACCACACAGAAAGAAAAAAAAAAGCACCATTATTAACCATTACAGAGCCATCAAAAACGTCTTAAAACTGTGACAACGATAATGAGCAAAACACTTTAGATGAAATAAGCTCAGATGTCCTTTCATTACATAGCTTTAAAGAACACTGTATTCACTGTGTGGGTGTCGGTTTGAGATTGAAAATAGCCCACAGTGCGCTCGCTGATGTCTTAGTGCTAAATATAGCACTGTGCGCGCACTAACTGAACAACTGAACAGCGCCACCACACACACACACACACACACACGCTTAGAGCACGCTGCTTCAAGGGAGAATCGTGACACACATTATATATATATGAATGTATATAACACATTCCTGACCTTAACCATATATATATATATATATATATATATATATATATATATATATATATATATATATATATATATATATATATATATAATTTTTAAAAATTATTTTGATTAAGGTTAAAATGATGAGAAATGTGTTATATATACAACGTCCTCCACTAATACAAGAACCCTTGGTAAATAGAGGAAGGCTGTGAAAAATTGTCTTTATTGTTTAACCTTTTGATCTTTTGTTTTAAAAAATCACAAACAATATTCTGCTCTCACGGATATCAAACAATTGCAAACAAAATGCAGATTTATCACAAAAAAATCTTTGTTAAATATAGGTGTACAACAATTATTGGCACCATTTTAGTCAATACTTTGTGCTACCTCCCTTTGCCAAGGTAAGAGCTCTGAGTCTTCTCCTATAATGCCTGATGAGGTTGGAGAATACATGGCAAGGGATCTGAGACCATTCCTCCATACAGAATCTCTCCAGATCCTTCAAATGTTGAGGTCCACGCTGGGGGACTCTCCTCTTCAGTTCACCCCTCAGGTTTCTATGGCAGGACCTTGATTTTGTGGTCAGTAAACCATTTTTGTGTTGATTTTGATGTATGTTTTGGATCATTGTGATGCTGGAACATCTAACCACGACTTATTTTAAGCTTTCTGGCGGAGACAGTCAGGTTTTCTTTTAATATCTGTTGATATTTGAGTCCATGATGCCATGTATCATAACAAAATGTCCAGGTCCACTGGCAGAAAAACTACAGAGTCCCTAAAGGGACATGTTGGTGAAAAAAAAAAATCGGGAGAATTTAAATTTTTTTAAAAGCTTTTGCATTCTCTCGCAAAACTGTTGCGTTCTCTTGCAAAACTTTTGCATTCCTTTTGTGTTCCCTCACAAAACCTGTTATGTGTTCGGTCAAACACTTCCTGTTTATTTTCAGGCTGGAAGTGGTTCAGACAGCTCCGTAGATTCACAATGGAGTAGTTCATAGAGGTTTATTTTGAACTTGGACTCAAATATAAAGAAATACGGTCTGTGCTTAGTTGAGGCACAGTTTTGACGTAAGTGAAAGACATCTGAAAATGATATCATGCGAAAGAGCATTATTTCGACGGAAAAATTACTCAAGTGATGCTGTGAAGATACAAGCGCGAACCACCGTGCAGAAGTGGTAGGCAAACCTTGCGAGGGAATGCAAAAGTTTCTCAGGGGAATGCAAAAGTTTTGTGAAAGAAGGCAAAAGCTTTGAATAAAAATTTTCTCCCATCCCAAACTTTTTCCACCATCATGTCCCTTTAGGGGCTCCATAGAAAAACAGCCACAAAACATTAAAGAGCCACCACCATATTTAACCATGGGCATGAGATACTTTTCCATATGGCTACCTCTCTGTGTGCACCAAAACCACATCTGGTGTATATTGCCAGAAAGCTATATTTTGGTTTCATCTGACGATAGAACCCAATCCCATTTGAAGTTCCAGTAGTGTCTGACAAACAAGATGCTTGAGTTTGTTTTTGGATGAGAGTAGAGGCTTTTTTCTCTAAACTCTTCCAAACAACATGTGGTGATGTAGGGGACTTCGGATTATAATTTTGGAGACTTTCTGACCCCAAGACATAACTAACTTCTGCAATTCTCCAGCTGTGATCCTTGGAGTTTTTTGGCCACTCGAACCATCCTCTTCACAGTGCATTAAGACAATATAGACACAAGTTCAATTCCAGATTGAGTCATAACATTTCCAGTTGACAGTTGCTTCTTAATTATTGCCCTGATGGTGGAAATGGGCATTTTCAATGCTTGTACTATTTTCTTATAGCCACTTCCTATTTTGTGAAGCTCAACAACGCCATACTCCTTGGTATTACCCATTGTTATGAATTACTAAAGCTGTGTCTGAAAATGCTCCCTATCTCCTATATAGTTCACTATTGGGTGTCGGCCATTTTGGAATGGTGTCCAAATTGTTGTGAACAACTTCATTCCCTACATACCTTCACTCATTTATACCCACAATGTGATCTGATTTTAAGTATACATCCCATGTACAGTGCATCCGGAAAGTATAAAGAAAAAAAGCACATGTACGTAAGTATTCACAGCCTTTGCCATGACACTCAAAATTGAGCTCAGGTGCATCCTGTTTCCACTGATCATCCTTGATATGTTTCTACAATGTGATTGGAATACACCTGTGGTAAATTCAGTTGATTGGACATTTGGAAAAGCACACACCTGTCTATATAATCCCAATGAGCACAGTGGCCTCCATCATCTGTAAATGGAAGAAGTTTGGAACCACCAGGACCTTCCTAGAGCTGAGCGATCAGGGGAGAAGGGCCTTGGTCAGGGAGGTGACCAAAAACCCGATGGTCACTCTGACAGAGCTCCAGCATATCTCTGTGGAGAGAAGAGAACCTTCCAGAAGAACAACCATCTCTGGAGCACTCCACCAATCAGGCCTGTATGGTAGAGTGGCCAGATGGAAGCCACAGCCTGCCTGGAGTTTGCCAAAAGGCACCTGAAGGACCTGAGAAACAAAATTATCTGGTCTGATGAAACAAAGATTGAACTATTTGGCCTGAATGGCAAGCGTCATGTCTGGAGTAAACCAAGCACCACTCATCACCTGGTGATGGCCAATACCATCCCTACAGTGAAGAATGGTGGTGGCGAAGGTTCATCTTCCAACAGGACAATGACCTAACCACACAAGGAGTGGCTACAGGACAACTCTGTGAATGTCCTTCAGTGGCCCAGCCAGAGCCCAGACTTGAACCCGATTGAACATCTCTGGAGAGATCTGAAAATGGCTGTGCACCGACGCTCCCCATCCAACCTGATGGAGCTTGAGAGGTCCTGCAATGAAGAATGGGAGAAACTGCCCAAAAATAGGTGTGCCAAGCTTGTAGCATCATACTCAAAAAGACTTGAGGCTGTAATTGGTGCCAAAGGTGCTTCAACAAAGTATTTAGAAGGCCGTGAATACTTATGTAAATGTGCTTTTTTGTTTTGTTTTTTTTTAAATAAATTTGCAAAGATTTCAAACAAACAACTTTCATGTTGTCTTTATGGCGTATTGTTTGTAGAATTTTAAGGAAAATAATGAATTGAATCCATTTTGGAATAAGGCTGTAACATAGCAAAATGTGGAAAAAGTGAAGCGCTGTGAATACTTTCCGGATGCATTGTACACTCGCCAACACACTATTCCCCATACTCCAACACGAGATGGCGATAGAACGCAAATGAAAAATAAACATGGTGGACGGTAACTTTTACAAATGTAAGTGTAACTTTTTATTAATTAAAATACATCTGTTTCAAGATATTTCTAAGCAAAATTAAACAAATTATTGATTGATTGGCACAGTGTTTATTTTCAGCCATTTCCCAGATAGCAAAATTTGTCTGGCCCACTTTCGGGCCAGATACTTGCTTTAGTTCTGGCCCAGTATACACCTTGGGTCCCTAGCCCGAAATCGGCCCACACACTGAAAACCGACACATACAATTTCCTCTGGCCCAGATCCGGTAAAGTGACATATTGTTTTATGTGGCCCGGATCTGGTCCAGACACTGTAAGACAGATCTGGCTGAAAGTCGGCTTGGTCCCCAGGCCAGATGTGGCCCAGAAACTGCTAAATGTACTTCATTTTAGCAGGGAAACACAAATTCAACCGTTTAATAAGATTAAGGGCTTTTATTAAACATTAACAAATACACTGCAATAAGAACATTTATTAACAACACACTTTTAAAAACAACAAAATAACAAGCAAATATATTTACAGTATATTTAAAGACAAAAATAATATTCTCTCTCTCACACACACACACACCCAGCTACCAACACACACACTCAAATAAATTCAACCACTTAAAAACATCGAGGACTTTTATAAACAATTAAAAAATTTAATATGAACAATATGAATTCATACAATATGACTATAATATGAATAATTATTAACAAATAACAAAATAAGTCAAACAAATATGTACATTTTGTAAAGAAAAGACAGAGAACATACATTTGTGGTCAGAAGTTTGCATACCCCTTGCTGAATCTGCAAAATCTTAATACTTTTAACAAAATAAGAGGGATCATAGAAATCACGTTTTTTATTTAGTCCTGTCCTGAATAAGCTATTTCACATAACAGATGTTTGCATATAGTCCACAAGGTAATAGCTGAATTTATTTAAAAAATTACCCAGTTCAAAAGTTTACACACACTTGATTCTTAATACCATGCATCGTTATCTGGATAATCCACGACTGTTTTTATGTTTTGTGATAATTGTTCATGAGTCCCTTGTTTGTCCTGAGCAGTTAAACTGCCCACACTCAGAAAAATCCTCCAGGTCCTGCACATTCTTTACTTTTCCAGCATCTTCTACATATCATATTTGACCCCTTTCCAACAGCGGCTATATGATGTTGAGATTCGTCTTTTCACACTGAGGACAACTGAGGGACTTGTACACAAATGTTACAAAAGGTGCAAATATTCACTGATGCTCAAGAAGGCAACACAATACATTAAGAGCCGGGGGGGTGTAAACTTTTGAACAGGATAATCGGTGACAAACAAGGGACTCATGAACAACTATCAAAACTAGCAAAACATAAAAACATCCATTGATCACCCAGGTAACAAAACACAGTATTAAGAATCAAGGGTATGTAAACTTTTGAATGGGGTTATTATTTTATTTTATTTTTTAATAAATTCAGCTATTGTTTTGTGGATTATATGTAAACATCTGTTATGTGAAATAGTCTATTCATGGCAGTACTAAATAAAAAACAACATGGGATCAATCTTATTTTATATTAAGATTTTGAAGATTCTGCAAGGGGTATATAAACTTCCGACCGCAACTGTATAGCCACCCAGCTACCAACACACACACACACACAAATTTATGATCATAGAATTTTTATTGAAAATTTACATTTTACATAACACCCCACCCAACAACCCCAACAAACAACCACAGCCAAAACCAAAAGAAAGGGGGAAACAAAAAAAAACATAAACAAACAACCAAACAAAAACAAAACAAAAAACTAACAAACATAAAACCCAAAAACAACAACAACAACAACAACAAAAAGGGGGGTAAGATGATCAGGAATTACAGTCCACCTCTCCTCAATCCACCACCAGGGTACGTACATCATTGAAGTAGGTAATAAATTGTGCCCATTTTCCCCAAAATGAGTCACCCCTGCCTTTCATGTTGTACTTGATTTTTTCAAGTTTTAAAAAAAACATTAAATCTTTAAGCCAGACTGATATAGAGGGGGGTTGTGGAGAGGTCCAATACAACAGTATTCTGCGCTGAGCAAGTAACGATGCATAGGCCACAACACTAGCTTCTTTATGGTTCAGAGGTTGACGCTGAGATGGAACACCAAAGATGGCAATTTAAGGACAGACATCTCATTTGATTTTAAGAACGTCGGAACACACACACAAATTTAACCACTTAAAAACAGCAAGGACTTTTATAAACAATTAAAAATAGACTATAATATGAACATTTTAACAAATTAACAAATAAACAAAAACACAAACAACACCGTTAAAACACTCCAAATACATTCCTTTTGCAAAAGTCTTCTCTTGGGACCCACACTCTCGATCTGATGCCAGCTGGAGCCACCTCTTCATGGTCCCCTGGACCTCCATCTCAGCAGCATTAGCCGTGAAGAGGTTTCTATGAACTGCAGCTTTGGAATAAATGAATACATATTGTAAGGTCATTATGAACCTTTAGCATTAATTACACTTATACCATGGTCAATGTGAATACTGGATTCTGATTGGCTGGAAGGTGTGCATTATAACTGTTTATTGCACAGGTAATTCCAGTCAGTTTGATCACCGTTATAATTTTTAATCAATGCACAGCCTACATGCACACGCACACACAAACAGACACTGGAGCATACAATTTTTTTTAGTATGTTGTTAGACTAAGGCTAAGAATTGCACAAACGCCATAAGAAATACAGTACTGTTGAATTGTTAAATGAACAACTGTATACATCAAACGATAATTTGCTATATTAGTTAACACGTGTATATGTGTGTATAATACAGTCAATTCACATATGTATTAGAAAATAATGTATTGACTTTTTTTATTATTATTATTATTAATTTAGGGACAGATTGGGGGGAAATACATTTATTTGCATGTTTCTTAGGATCTAACTTCAGTCAGTCATATCTTCTTACCGATAGATGGCAACTTCGAGCTAACAAAGCACGCCTTAAAGTTGTTGCTCTTTCTGAAATCCGCCGTTTTCTTCTCCACAGCAAAATAAATTTCACTGAAACCAAAACTAATCAGACGGAGTAGATTTTACGGTTTACACGTTCACCTCAGGAGTCAGCTTCTGGACACTGACAGGAAACCCCGCGAAAATAATTGTTTTATACTTTTTAAAAATAAACAAACATAAAAAAAAGTGAACTACAGAAGTGTTTTATTCTCTTTTTATTTTTTAAATATAATAAATATATTTATTAAATATAATAAATGAGCATAATAGTAAATAAACATGACAAGCAGTTGTTTTTGTTTTCTTTATCAACTAATAGGCCACAATATACGTGACAGATGAACACAGTGGGAAAATTAACTTTACTGTTTTACGATAAACTCTATAGTGTCCGTGACACAGTGCTCACTGTATTTACGTCAACATTCTCGCTCACTCGTTTTCCTTCGCTTCTTTCCCATATAGTGGAATCAAATGTCATTCGCTATATAGGGAATAGTGAATCAGTAAACGATTGAACGAGTGAGTGATTTCAGACACAGCTTAAGGGAATTTGGCCCAAATGTTACCTCATATTTATACCCCTGTACAGGAAGTCATGGTTGAACAATTTCCTGTTCCTAGTCATCCAGGTGTATTAAAAATAATAATAAATCAATGGGAATATACTTCAAATATACTTTTCTCGTATGAATTCATAGGGGTGCTAATAATTGTTGGACACCTATAGGCCTATTTAACAAAGATATTTTTTACAAACCTGTGTTGTGTTTGCAATTACTTGATATCCATGAGAGCAGAGTATTTTTGTGATTTTTTTTAAACAAATGAGCAAAAGGTTAAACAATAAATAAAAATTTTCACAGCCTTCTTTACTCATATTTAACAAGGGTGCCAATATTAGTGGAGGGCACTGTATATACAGTTGCAATCAAAATTGTTCAAGCCCCATTGCAAATCAGGTTCATTGTCAAAATTTACAGACTTTCAGTTGTTTGCAATGAACAAATCAAACAAAAGCAATTGAAATAGTTCAAGACAACGAATGCCTCAAGTGGTTTCCTAAAATTTAATTGAAAATGCAACTTATAATGACTTCTCCAGTTTTAAAATTATTCAACCCCCTGAATAGAATCCCTCACAACTGCACAAATATGCAAAACAGGTGTTTTTTCAAGCACACTTGCCGCAACTAATCAACGGCTTCATTAGTTGCATCAGGTGTGCTTGAGCTGGAACACATGAAATACCTGAACTGACTGGGGGTAGAAAAAATATTAAATTCCTGGACGGGGCAGAAAAAGGAAGTTATAAATGGTTGCAACCAGATTTCTGTGAAGGCCTCTTGTAAAAAAAAAAAAAAAAAAAAAAAAAAAAAAAAAAAAAAAAAAACCCAGAGTGACTGCAAAAGACCTGCAGCAAGACTTACTGGGAACAGGCACTGAGGTTTCAGTGAGCGCAGTATGACGCGTACTAAATGCAGAAGGTTTCCATCCCAGAACTCTAACAAGCTATGCATCTTGTATGCAGCAGGTCATAACAGCGAAAGGGTGCTCTACTAAGTACTAAAGATGCTTTCCAGGAAGAGATGGAATAATTTGAAACTGGAGAAATCATATTAAGCTGCATTTTCAGTTGAATTTGGGGAAACCGCTTGAAGCATTCACTGTGTTCAACTATTTCACATGCTTTTGTTGATTTGTTCATTGCAAACAGCTGAAAGTCTGTAAATGTTGACAAGAACCCTGATTTGCAATGGGGGTTGAGTAATTTTGATTGCAACTATATATGGGTGGGATAGTTATGTTAGAAAATTAAAGCAGAAGGGGAAGTCCAAACAGTTTTGTTACAGGAGTCTGAGACACACACCCACACACATCCATATCTGAGACTTGGGGGGAAAACGTTTTCCCCTTTTAAACAGTAATGACGCACGTTGAGCCAACTCTGACCCTGTGCCCAGAAATGAATACCTCACAAATCATGCCCTCCCAATCAAAGAAATAGTTTTATTAATCTGTGAAACAAACATAAGTATTAAGCCTAAATTAATCACATTACAGCACATTGCTTTAATAAAAACACATCGGGGCTGTTATATCACTGCGTAAATGAAATAAGCCTTTACATTAGTTAAAGTGCTTTAAATTAAACATTCTCCCACCAGGATCTAACAGTTTCTAAGAATCCGCTCATTGTTGGCTCAGTTACATGTCTGGGATGTATTCGGTTTGTCCTTAAGTGATTTGCTGGGATTTTTACAGTTTTGTCTATAACCATGAATGTATTAATGACTTGTATTTGCTCAAATGTAGGACTAATTCTCATGTCACTGAAATCCATTACGCACATTACACTATTACCATCACATTTAGAGACCATCTTAGGCTAACCATGACCTGCAGGCTCCTCTATGAACTGTTAATCCTGAAAACCATCAAATCCGAGAAAATCTTAGAAAACCAGATGCTAGAAAACCATTTAAAGAACACTGTATTCACTGTGTGGGTGTCGGTTTGAGATTGAAAATAGCCCACAGTGCGCGCGCTGATGTCTTAGTGCTAAATATAGCAGTGTGCGCGCACTAACTGAACAACTGAACAGCGCCACCACACACACACACACACACACACGGGGCGGGGAGGAAATGAGTGGAGCTACACCGTCACTCCGCAAACACACTCGTTTTCCTTCCCAAACGGCCCCTTGTAGTAATTAATAGTCCCGTGTTGAAGTAACGAGGAGCTACAGCTCAGTGCCCCTGCTGTCATGTGACGCTGTTTTTCCAGCCGTGACGCACTGACACTGCGCGTGCGCAAAAGACAAACGGGTCTAACGGTTTTTAGTCAGCGCCGACTCTATATTCATACATCATCTTTTGATACAGTATATATGTAGGCTACGGGCCAGTTTCATTGCACTTTTAAAAAAAAATTTAGTGGTTTAAAAAAAATCGTATATCCTATTATATTTTGCATAATGTGTTTTATAGATATGTTGCCAAATTATTATTATTATTATTATTATTATTATTATTATTATTATTATTATTATTTATAAAAAACTGCAATCAAAAGGAGCATAAACCAGATAAATCTAAAAATAACCAAACAAAAACAGAAAAGAAATAAATATTGTACACACTAATTTAGTTCCAATTGCTAGTAAAATAGCCAGACAATGCCTAAATTCACAATTTAAAAAAAAAAAAACCTCAATACCTACGTCATGGCCTGTACTGTTCCTTATATGTTCAACACAATAAAACTGGCAAATGGAGTTTTAGGAAACTACAGGGAAATTTGACCCAATATGCTGATGGGTGTAACCTGATGCTATTAAAATTTTAAACCCACTGAGCCAGATCAGCTTCCGGATGAAGTGAATGCAACTTTGAAAATAAAGGCTACTGAACATAGGACAATTTTTGTTGCATGATAAATCAGTCACACAGGACTGGAATGAGTTGATATTAATTTAATGCTCTTACACATGGATGTCTGTAAATATCATCCAAGATTTATTTTTCTTTTAAGCTCTGCTGTAGGTATAACATACAGTATCTACATATTTTACATTTGGTTTTAAAAATGGGTTGTTATCTAATATAATACATATTTTAGTGTATTGTATCCAGTTGTGTGACACGCTGTAAACCATCTAAAGGTCAATCATTCTTATAAGCTGCCATTTGGGAGAATAATATTCAATCATGATTGTGCTTTAAAAAAATCTTTGTAAGTATGATGTAGTATGTAGTATTTTTTGTATCACTTTTGACTTGTCATCCCTAGACAGAATGTAGGTAAAAATGCATGATACTGATCTAAGGTCAGTATCCTCACAAATAATAGCACATTATTCTGAAGTGAAAAACAGGTTCCAGACCAGCACATGAGTAACCAGAAAGACAGCTACTGAGGCAACTTTGTGCAACACAGGAAGTTGCCTCCTTTTCCTGATTAGACTATGACGTGGTGTCTCTACTGCTGTGCTTTTCTTACTAATGTCACCAAGATTAGATACTTCAGCCTCTGCAGTTACGTTTTGTAGCCAACTACAGCTGACAATATAACCTTTGTTGGGTTAAAGCTTTTTTTCCCCACTTAACATTCATATGTATTCATTAAATTGCATACTGAATATAATTATAGCCTGTGGTATTATAATCTATTTTTTCCCCTCTAGTTACCCAAACATCAACATGGCTTCACAACTACAAACTCTTATGAAATTTTAGGGCTAAGATTAGGTTAAAGTTGAATTTTAGAATTCACCCCTCAACCTGTGTGAAAACCAACTAAATCTTCACTCATTATAATTCCTACAAATTTGACTAAAATCTGTAGGAATTTTAGCCAAATTTAGCCAGTTTTAGCCAAATTGCTCAGAATGGTTGCATCAGTCCCCAAAATGTGCAGATGTCCACCCAGGCCATAGCAAGTCCCCAAAAACCTATTTGGCTTACTAAGATTTCCTCATCTAGATAATAAGTAGTAAGATGAGAATTACATTATTTTACACGAGGTTACATTCTTTGTGATTACTCCTATTCTTGATATCTTATTGTTATTTCCATGTGTCACTTGCAGCTAAGTAAGTGGAATTGGTTGGGATATTAAGAGTTAATATGTTGCAATATTAAACATATTTGTGGTAAAGGTTTAGCAAGCAGACAAGCCATCTTAATGGACTGAGTCACATGACCGATGAGCTCATGTCCATTCTCTCACACAAATATGGTAATTACAGTTACTTGTTATTTTCCTTATATGGAAGTTTCTTGATTATAGCAGCAAGGGGGTTTCACTAACCTTTCTAGCTACATACTTGTACTTTTACAGTATATTGGAATATTTGGTAAAGATACGTCACTACTGTGGAGTAAATCATTTTTATTTTTAAGTTAAAAATGTAATTAAATTAAACAAATCGTAACTTATATACAATATAAGATATTGACAAACATACTGCAAATTCTCATTACAAAATACAATTTCAAAGAACACTTTCAGAAATCTTCCCTTTCCTCAAAACAGTGACAAGTGCCAATAGTGTTTATACAAAAATTAAAATGACTCCTGGTAGGAATAACCAAGGGCAATGACCTTCACTTAAAAATGAGGACACAGGTTACAGGAACTGTCTGTCTGCTGCTGAAGTGTGTATTCAAACAAGTAATTATTTAGTAAGCACACATTTGTTATTAAAACACTCGTGTCTACATGTGGAAACACACAGCTACTGTAAACAAGCAGAACCACCCACATGTCTGTCAGACAAGCAGGTCTGGAAAATCTTCTTAGTGTACAAATTATAATATGCTTAAAACAGTGCTGTAGTTGAAAATTAACCATACTTGTACTGTTGTAGATATATTAAGTAGCTAGCATGGCTAAACTGTGGTACTCGGTACACTTTGTACACTAGAAAACAGATTAAATTGGCAGTGTACACTTAAGAAGGCCAATTGTCCTGGGCAGATCCTAAAAAGATGTCCACATAAAACCACCTCAATTTAAGGTTAATTTCATTCATTTTCTTCTCTTTTTCCATCTCCTCTCAGTTCTTCAACACACTTTTTCTTTGTCCCTGTCTCACACACATGCACACAGGACTGCATGCTGCATTTTGGCTCTGGGCCACAAGGGTGTGTGTGAGAGATTTGTGAGATTTGGGACTGTACATGCTGTTTTAGGTCATTGAAAGGTCACATGTACACTATAAGCAAACAAAAGACAGTCAGCCTGTCATTAATGTAATCCTAACAATAAACAAGTAATCAAGTAATAAACAAATAACAAGTAATCTGAGCAAGAATGCCTCTATAAAAAACCCTATAGCGTTTTTCTCTATCTGAACACTTTTAAGAAACTAACCCTTAAATATCCAACAAATGCTTACAGTAAAGAACAACTGAAGAACATTTTTTCCCTAAGAGTGAAGTCTTAAAAATCAGGGTAGGATTTGAGAGATATTTAATTAATTTAGCTGAGTAATTTGAACCAGTAAGCAATTATCCTATTTAACATTATATACACAATTTAATAAAGTTTTTACAGTGTGAACATTTTAAACAAATTAGGCTTTACAGTGTCAAAAACACATCTGTTAAGCCAACAGAGGCTTCCTGTCATCTGTAATACACCAGACTCTACAAACTACAGAAACAAACAATCTATAAATGTATTTCACATGTAGATGGGTCCATAAGTATTTGGACAGTCACACAATTTTTGGAATTTTGCATCTGTACACCACCACAATGGATGTGAAGTGAAGCATGTGTCAAATCAAGATGTGATTGAAATGTAGATCTTCAGCTTTAATTCAAGGGGATTAACAAAAATAGTGCATTAACCATTTAGGAATTGCAACAATTTTTTTACAGAGTCCCTCAATTTTTACAGGCTCAAAAGTAATTGGACAATTGACTGATAAGACAGACCTATTAGAGAGATAGCAGAAGCTTTAGGAGTGGCCAAATCAACAATTTGGTAAATTTGTTAAAAGAAGGAATGCACTGGCAAGCTCAGCAACAATAAAAGGCCTGGAAGACCACAGAAGACAACTAAAGTGGATTAATTTTTCCTTGGTGAAGAAAAACTTCTTCACAACATCTAGCCAAGTCAAGAACACTCTTGAAGAGGTAAGCATATTACTTTCAAAGTCTAAATTCAAGAAACACCTTCATGAATGTTAATACAGTTTACCTCAAGATGTAAACTACAGGTAACACCCCAAACCAGATAGGTCAGATTAGACTTTGCTAGAAAACATCTAAAAAGTCTGCCCAGTTCTGGAACAAGATACTTTGGACAGATGAAACCAAGATTAGCTTGTACAAGAATGATGGGAAGAGAAGAGTATGGAGAAGTAAAAGAAGGGCTCGTGATCCAAAGCATACCACATCATCTGTCAAACATGGTGGAGGGAGTGTTATGGCATGGGCATGTATGGCTGCCAATGGAACTTTATTCGCACTCTTGCTCGAGCGAGATTGCTTAATTCGTTAGTGTATCAAAGAGCACTAAAATCTAAAAGCTAAACTGAAATGCATTGAGTGCCACATATGGGTCTTACAAATCTGAGTAATTTGGCTCAATACAAAGTGCATATTCACACGTCTGCCCTGATTTACGTGGCACCACTCCCAAAAATAAGTTTTGTGTGTGTGTGTGTGTGTGTGTGTGTGTGTGTGTGTGTCCATAATTGCTCAACTGGAAGCCTGTGTGTATGAATGCTTAAGACTGTATGCATGTGAACACACAGCGTCCGTATGTAGGTCTTAAAAAGAGGATACAATACATTATGCAATCATTGAAATTATGTGCAATGTGGAAATGGTACTGACTCACAGCACATTTGACCACATGATGAATTGTATTAAAATTAGATACCCACTCTTTTACTGTTTTAGTGATATTACTGATACAGCCTCAATATAATTAAAATTGCCATCAGCCCTACTCATACAAACCTCCTCAAACCATAATCACTGGAAAATCTGAGCAGAAAAGAAGAAAGAAGAAAGAAGACAAATATAGGAAATTAAGCACTGGATTGGCAAACTGTTCTCTCACAATATTATATAAGAATAATTAAGTTTTCATTAAACTATCTCTACAGGTGGTACGTTGCAAAAATAACCATATTTAACTCAGGACTAGTTGTAAACTGATGTTCTCTGTTTATCTTTTAGATTTTCCCACTTTTGTTGAAAAGTTCTTCTATGTTTAAATACTTTTGTCCAATAAGACATAAGTTGCATAGGTGGCCTATGCAGAAACAGTGGGTGGTTGTATTGATTATACCATCTTACTAATTCAAGAAAAAGAATACACAAGAGGCTTGTTATAGTACATGTTAATTTGCCTTGAATCTTAGTAATCATAAGACTGGTGCAAAGAACCCATACATCTGCAGGCTGAAGTAGAGCAGGATGAAACAGCTGCGTCTTCGGGGTTTCAGGTGAGGTCCTAATTATGAATTATATTTTGGAATTGTAGGGAGGCATCAACATTAAAGTCAGTCTTTAGGATGTTCAGCAAATATACAGTATAACCTTTGAAAGTCAACATATTGGTCATGAGTTTGTTTTGAAAAAAAATCATACATCAAAACAACATATTCACTTAATATTAACATTTCCCTCAAAAATAAATGGGATCCAAAGCTTAACTGTATGTTTATGTATCTTCATCAATGCATAATTTTATCACAATCAAGTAGGCCTAAAGATGCCGTAGGGCAGGTTGAGGGAGAAGCAGCAGGACCTTCAGGGCTTCAGGTAAGGCCTTAAAATGATACTGCGATTAAACATAGGCCTAAATGAAGAGTTAATTTGCAAAAACGGATATCTCAATTCTTATGAATATTTAAAAATCATGTTTTTTTTTATTGCGCATTCCAGGTAGCATCAATCAAACTGCCATTGGGTTGTTTTAATTAAGTGAAAATAAATGTAATCAAAACAACCCAATCGCAGCTTGATTTGTATTACCTGGAATGCACAATTTAAAAAATGATTTATGAAAATGAATTAAAATGGTGGATATCTGTTTTTGCAAATGAACTCTTCATATGCTATTATAGATTAATTGTAAATGACCAATTTACATGTATTGTAAATACCATAGTCTACCTATTTTAATGTCAACTTAGTTGCAAGTTATTTAGCACAGGATGCAAAAGAATAATTTGCAAATGTTGATACAGACCAGGTTAAGTTTAGTTTTCTCTTTAGGAGACAGTCAGTGTGAGTGAGGATGATCCTGAAGCAAGTCAGTGTATCAGTGTCATGGACATGGGGAGTAAACCATACCAGCCTGATCCAAAATTCATCGTCATCGAAGTACAGCAACTTCCAAACAAGATTTTGCAGTTTCAGGCGAACTGGTACAGTCAGTATTCATGGCTTCACTACAGTCCAACACTGAAAAAGGTTCTTTGTTTTGAGTGTGTCAAAGCATACACCATAAAAAAGACCACTTTGGAAAAAATAATGACCCTGCCTTCTGCATAAAAGGTTTCGATAATTGGAAGGATGCCACAGGTAGCTTTAGTCGCCACCAAGCTGTATGCCATGTACATCAAGAGGCCCTTGACCAAGTAGATCTTAAAGATATTGGCCAACAGTTTGTATCTGTCAGTGACTGACATAGGCATCTGTTTGGATTGTTTAAATAGATACCAAGGACTATCATGAAGAATGTTGATGTTGGATGCAAAACATTTTTTTCTCTCTCTCTTTTCGGTTAACAAGTAATTTTATAGTTTACTTTCTTTTAGTCTTTGATCTGTTGCTTTGTATAATCTGTATTGAAATGTAAATACAGATCTTAATCTAAATATAGATCTTATATTTTAATAAACCAGTTGGTTGTTAACATTAAAGTCTTTTTCGGGGGGTGTCCCTACCAATATTGAGACCAAACCTATGCCCTTGGTATAAGTTAATGTACATTATCAAGCTACTAGTTCAATGTTTTCATGCTGTGAAAGGAGGAAATGATGGAAGGGAAACAAGTAATTAGTTTGGGAGCAGTGCTACATGGGACTGTTGGTAAATACATTACTAAGCGTATTTGCATTTCATTTTGACTTCTTCGTGTCAGTATTTTCCGCTTTGGTTTAGGGAAAATAGGAAACTTATACAGTAACATTCAGGGTTTATAATGACAATTGGACAAAGATAAAACTATATTTAGCTGAACGTTTTATAGGAAGAGAATACATGAACATTCAGACCGTTCACACAGTGAGGAGAATGGTAAGGTAGGAAAAATACCCAAAGATCACAGTTTTAAAATTGCACAGTTTAGTTGATGTGGTTGTCATGTTTCAAAACCACGCTGCCTGAAAGTAACCTAAAAATGGAGTGCCTGAACTTCACTAAGCATCATTGGAACTACAATTGCCGTTGTGTGTTGTGGTCAGATGAGGCAAAAATTTACCATTTTGCATATAATTGACATGTCTGGTGAAAAACAGGACTGCACACAATGAAAAAAAATTATATGACTCTGGTGTAAAATATGGTGGTGGATCAATAATGCTTTGGGACTGTTTTGCCGCTGGTGGTTCAGGGGCTTTTGTGATAGCACCATAAGTTACTTTGGCTAGGAAGGTAAGACTTCTCCATGGACCATTCAACAAGAAATTAACCACAAAAATACCTCTACATCAACACAAAATCATTGAGGGAAAATCAGTGTTTGCCCATGGCCAGGTTAATCTTCAGAATTGGCCAATGGTCTGAGCACAGTCTATGTGCTGGTCTAAGAATACCCATATTCTCTCGAGGAGAGGCTTTGGCAAATAGTAATTACCAAATGCTTTAGTAATTTACTTTAGAAATTTGCTAAAGTAAACTAATAGTAAGTATAGAGGTGTTGATAATGTTTAAACCAGTGAAAAATTGCACTAATTGCATTGTCCCCTACTAATTTTAATTTCTTTTCATTTAGGAAAAGTATCAAGTGTTCAGACTGTTAAAAAAATATCCCATGTGGCTGGCTGCAAGAATGGCAAAAGTGCAAAGCACCCGCAAGGCTACTCCGCAGAGTCTAAATAATTTCGATTTGTTTAACACTATTTGGCCACAGTATATTATTATACTATCTTATTTCATATACTAAACACCTCCTAAATTTTTCCGTGTAGAAAATATTGTAAACAAACAAACCCCTTCCAAACCTTTGAATGGTACACATGTACGCCTTCCCATCAAACAAAGATATCAAAAGATATTCAAGTACCTGAAATACAATCAAACAAAGAAGCAACAGACAGAAATTGCTATTCCCAGACCCACCCTCATCAAGAGCAGGACTTGTTCTTGTTCAGTTATGTCAAGCAATGTACCTCTAACAAGAAGTTAGTCATCCTCGTATTTGGTATAGAAGACAAGTGCCAGGAAAACCATGCTTTTATGTGATGTGGTGTGTGTGCATTTATGTGTTAGTGGGGGTAGGGGGAGCAAGTTGCGTCATTTGTACCTCAATAATGGCACTGCTGTGCTGCTAAAAGTAGGGAGGTGGGTGTGCCGCACAGACCAATGCCCTGATTACACAGAAGCTCTGTGTTCTCTTCTACTTCCACAACACATGGTCCTGTTTAGTCTGTTTCACTTCACTGGTTTCTCTAAATACCCTGAGAGAAACATTAGCTAATATACTCAGTGCATCAGACCTCATCAGAAATATCGGATAATCTAGGGTTATCTGCAAGTAAACTGCAGTTTGTCAGTTTAGTCAGCATGACAGGGAAGTCAAATTATTGCAAGTCATATTATTGCATAGGTGTGCGTGTTTTTATATTCTTCTCTGCAGTCAGTCATCATTGTACATCCAGCAGTAGATACGTGCAACAGACAGTGTTTAGACTGAAAAACACAAAGGTGTTGTGTTCTCTAGTCGTTCCCCACCGTCAAGCCTACGCTAGATACTGTATCTGTGTATTTACATATTGGTTAGGTGACTGATAGCAGAAATAAAAACAATAACAAACAACGCCTTTTTTCAAACACAGCTCGTTTATCTTCTAGCCTCGACACGCACAAAGCCGTATACTATCGTACTAAATAGCAGGCCTATATAAAACAATATACTGTAGTATTTATCATATATTGTTGCACTGTGGCACAATATGTTAGAAAAACTCGTGCACTATTTAGTATGCTAGTGTGCGATTTTTGAATGCGGCCCCGCCCCTTGCACGCTCGCCCTCGCTTCGTGGTGACGCAGGAGGTGCTGCACGTGCACGTGCCCGCGCTCCTCAAATACAGCGTCGTGGACGCGCGTTCAGTCTTACATACTGAGAAGTAAAGTCTGAGAGAGAGAGAGTGAGCGAGCAACCAAGCGCACATTTCTGTGTGAATGTTTCACATCGTTGAGAAAGTCCTCAAAGTTATTAGTTCTTGATTAAACCGTAATAGTAGGGCAAGGCACTTTTTTGTTTAAAAATCGCTATCAACGCCAGCCTTTTTGGTCATTAAAAACAAACTAATTAAACCAGTGACTGGTTTGTAAATGTAAGAAACCAACAAGACGGCGACACTGGGAGGAAAAACGTTTTCCCCTTTTTCCTTCGTACGGATACGGAAACGTGAAAAGAGCGGATGATAGGTAAATGTCTTTGTTTCTCTTATTTTATTTCTCGCTGTATTGGATAAGCTTGTTTTTGTTGGAATCTTTACGTTGGAAAAAAGTTCCGAAATGAACTTGGCATATATTCTATTGTGCATTGTGCCATGAATTTCCCAGCTGGTTGGGAATAATGTTATTCTTTATTTTAAACACACTTTATTTCAGCTCTTACTTTATAATGAATAAAATGATATTTTACCTTTTAAAGTCAGCAGTATTGATTCATTTGTGTGTTTCATTTCATTTCACAGATCTGTAATGAAACATGCCTCTCACATTATTCTCACTTAACTAGCTTTATGGTACATTATTTCCCTCCATGCATTGTTTTGTTGTGGATAAATGTAAATATAAAAAGCATAAAAGCATTTACTTTTAAATTAAACCTGGTCTTCTAATTAAGCAGTCCCCAGCTAATATCCCTAACAGGGCTGTGAGAATAACTGAAGAGATGAAAACTTTCATTTGGTATTGCTCTGACATTCATCTCCTGGGGTTGTTTGATTTCTATTCTTGTACATGATAGTCAGGTCATAGCAAACGTATTGCCTAGTATTGTTGCAATCTAGCACGCTTTCCCTTCCCATTCCATGCAGTGCACCATTTCCTCCTCATGAACAAAGTTAACACTTATTCAGTAAGTGATTGAGCTCACCTCCTCTTTGCACATGGATCCAGCAGCGTTACCTGGAATTATATCACAGTTATCTCCTGTTTGTGTTCCTTACATGTGATCTACACAACCAGGCATGCCATTGTTCTTTGGGCTAGAAATATTTGTGGGACTGGTCGGGATGTGTATTAAAGCTGTATCCTGTCTGTGACTGGCTCAACAATGGCCATCGCAGCCTTAGCAGTTGGTGGTCATGTTCCTGCCCAATATCACAAGCAGTCAGGGATAGTGAAATAATGGGTCAGAAAGGAGAAAGCGGAAAAACACCAAACAATGGTTTACACTGCCGTTTACAGTAAATGTGGTGTGCTGGGAAAGAGAAGGTGAAGTGTTTTCAATAACTGAAGACAACAGGGGTAACGGACTTTCATAACTCTGGTCTGTATAGCCACCTCATTCCAGAGTTCAGTATATTTTGATTTGCCCCTCAAATATAGCCAGGGTTTTTTGATATAGTTGTGTCAAGTGCATGTATCACATGCAGGGTTTGCTTGTTTGACCAGGTGAAGTATCTAGTTACTATAGCACGACCTGCCTTTGAGGGAAACAGCCGATTATGTACATTTGCTTATTTTAAGTTAATGAGTCTATAACATTTCAGCACTTAAGTCACAAATCCAGGGATAGCAGAGGGAACTATTATATATCAAATAAGGCTTATGTTAAAATTTTATTTAAAAAAAAAAAGTTTCTTAAATTTTGCATTCTATGCAAAACCTAGCTAGTTAATCTTACAACTATAGCCTTCAAATGTTTTTCCCCACAAGCTACTGTCATTTTTTTCAGTGTCAGATAGTTCAGTTTCTTTCGTGAATAGTGTGCTGTTGGGATGGAGAACATTCAAATTCAGTCTCTCACAAGAGTGATGGTTATTACATATTGCCATGTTTCATTATTGTCCTTTCCTGACAAATCCTAACATGTAAAATACTATACAGTAAATGATATAACATTATTATATCCCATTTCGATGTCCACTTGATGTATTTCCATGTTCTTTCTCTCGCAGATCCTGGAGGTAAACCCTAACACTCTATGCTGTGACGATTACTAGAAAAAGGGAAGAAGGACCCCTCTTCTCCTAAAAGCATCAGTCACATTTGCACCTCTCCCAACATGTCTCTGGCCTCATTCCAGTTGATGCAGGCCCTGAAAAACTCTCCTGCAGCCCTGCGCAGACACTTTAAACGGGACCGCACAGAAAGCCTTTCCCATGGGGACCCCATATTTAAAGTGCACTATCTAGGCACCAAGAAGATCTTCTCCCTAGACCTGGAGCAGGCTGAGGAAGCCATCGACCGGCTCCTGGACGGTGCTCCTGGAAAATTATCCAAAGACCATGCTCTGGTGGTGCGGCCGCGATATGTGGAAGTGAAAGAGTTGAGCACAGGAAGGCAGCTCACCAAGACCTACCTGCATGACATTGCCTACTGCGCATCGCACACGGCTCATCCCAACGTGTTCCTCTATATCTGCAGGCAACCTGGTCAACAGCTGCAGTGTAGGATGTTCTGGTGTAGTCGTGTGGAAAGGGCAAAGGATATGACAGCCTGCCTGGCAAACTCATTTCAGAGAGCACTAAACGACTGGCAAGATGGCTGTGCTACACTGCCAAAGGCAGAGGGCAAGGCTAAGGAGGATGAGGCTGACATCACCCCTGCTGCTGCCAAAGGACTGACTCTGCCAGCTAGTTTGGGGAAAGGTAAGCAGGGCAGAGGGAAACATATCTTTTTCTTACAATAATGAGAGAAAACTGTTTATGAATTAATCGAGAATACTGTGTTTGTGCTTGAATGTAACCTGCATCTGTCATCTGTGTATGCAGTCCGTTGGAAGAAGAAGGGCTCAATTTCCCGCAGTCCTCTGAGAGCAATCACCAGGCGTGGCTCAGCCTGTGAAAACTGGCAATGAGATTCCCAGCTACTGGATCTCTTGACCCCTATGGGATCCTACCAACAAGAACGCACTTTCTCTCCATTCCCACCCACAAGGTGACAGATGACAACGGCTGGACCTGACATAGCTTGACTCCAACAAACCATTCCGGCAATGAAAGTACAGTTTTTGGCTGATGTTAGAGATTGGACTGTTGCCCAAGTTGCTGTTCTTGCTCCTTTAGGGCAGAGACACTGATTACTGACAAGGTGGGGTGAGCCAATAGTTCATATTATATGCTGGTCATTTTTATTTCATGTATTGCTTGTGTAATTGATAGCAACATTGCTTGTATTTTCATCTCAAGATTTAAGGCCTTCAAGGACTTGTATGCACATACATGCAGATAAATATTTATATTACCAAAGTTAAGTAAAATTGACCTAACCAGTGGCTGAAAGTAAGGAAGATCTTTTGAGTAGGATTATTAAGAAATAAATACAATATGCTTGGATGGTGAGAAGAAACACTGAAACCAGGAATGGGTGCTTGTATTAGGTATGTTGCATCAGGTATTTGTGTAATAACAGGGAGGATGCAGGAACCGCAATGTTGCAATGGAAGTTCTATCCCTATTACCACCCAAAACCACAGTTACAAACCACTACAGTTACAAGTTACACACAGTTTCATATATACTTTTGGTGCAACTTCTAACCAGAGGTAGAAAGCTACACTTTTTTTGAACATGTTCAAATAGCTTTAGCTATGTTTAAAATGATTTAGTGGATTATGTGGTAGAATATCCATATTGAAAAAAATCTGGAAGATCAAATCTATTCTCATCATTTCATTTACCCTTAACCATAAAGTGGATTAATAAGCCAGGACCTTGGAGAAAATAAGAGGCACAGTTTGTGTTTGTGTGTGCACTGAGTGAGAGAACATAATGTGCCCTGAGCAGATTGTGTAGGATTCATGCCGTGCACCTGCATTCCAATGGAGTCAATCTGAACTCCTATATGTTCCTTCCCATCTTCAGTCTGCTTTCTGAATTTAGAGCTGCAGGTTTTGAACATCAAATTTTATCTTTTGTTTTTTTAATTTGCATGATCTTAAGATAGTGACATCAAAATGGTAATTTGTGTGTGCATTTTATCATTAAGAGCAATAATTCTGTATATGTTTGGCTTACTACCATAAGCCAAGTATGTTAAACAGGATTAAATACTACATATTTGACTGCTGTACATGACCTTGCAAGTCCATAAGTTGCTATTTTACAGCCAATGTTGTTAATGCATATTCTAATTAGAAGTATCTGCATGTTCAATGTTGACCTACAGAGCCTTATTATCATAACATCCAGGCAGTTGGCTCTGCTGTGTTTTGGATATTTTATCCTCATTGGTTTTAATCTAATTTATATTCACGTGTAACCCATAATACAAGGACACCAGACCTGCCTCCAGGATCTGTGTATCTGCTCAAGGGATTTTTAATGTCTAATGAATGTGCATGTCTTTGTTTTATATTTTTTGTTTAAATATTTATATATGTATTTTCAGAAATTAAAATTTTATACAGTAATATGTGCCATTGCCTCATCTCTTTCTGTACTATTGGATGGGGACAACATACTATAATATTATTGCTGAAAGACCATAAGGAAACTTGTCCTCTCTGAGGAATTTGTCCTGGAATTCCACACAAAAAAATGAATACTTTTTATACAATTGGGCCTGAGTGGGACTTAGTTGAGTGTTTATATACAGTGTCATGAGAAATTATGTTCACTTTTTGCCAAGACACTGAAGGGCTTGTATCCTCAAAAAAAACACCTAAAATCCCCACATCTTTGGCAAGCACAGGCTTCATTATCTTTCATATACATTTTATAGATGGCAAACAGCAACCTCAGATGAACAATTAAGCAATTGTAATAAGTAAGCCAAGCAGGAATACTTGGACATAAAAATGTTCAAGGTTTATAATTTATTTCTCAATTAGATGTCCAGAGTAAAGTGAGTAAAATACCTATGATTCCAAAAGTTCCTAATATACTGTGTGATAAAGAGAACTTCTTATACATTTGGAAGAATAAAATAACAGGATCTTCTGGTTTATATGCATATGAATATCATCTTGGTTGTTGTCACTGAGAACCTGCAACTGTTATATTGTTTTCAAAGTCTGTCTAGTCATCTCCAGATCCATGGCAGTTTGACGAAGGCTGCTGCTCCTCTGCAGAGTCCAGTTTTGAGAGGCTCTTGCTCTTGACATTACGGTGTTTCAGGAGTTCAGCGAGACTCTGATAAAGGAGTTGCCTCAAGGGCTTGGATCTCCTCCACAACTAAGAGGAGATGAGAGAATAAAAAGAAAGTTAAGCATTTGGTGATGGAATATCCTGTCATTTTTAGAACATCCTATACCTTCATAGATCCTATTAAATAAGGACTGTCCACTGCTCCTATTCCATTTACTGTAAAACCAGATTCAGCAGGCTCAGAATTTCCGGCATGGCACCCACCCAGATCATAGAATGGTTCTTTGCGACTTCCTTGAACCACAATCATCTCCAAGAAGTTAAGGAGTGCTCCAGTTGCAAGTAAGCGCTCTGGGAAAGGAAGGGTTTGAAGGTAGTCAGAGAGAAAGGATTATCTGGAGGGGCCATGGCACACAGACCCACCAGCTCATTAGCGACATCCCACACTCGTGGTCCTGTAAGGGAAAGACACAATAGAACATTAATATTTTTGGTGTCACTACAAAGAAGTGACTCATTCACATTAGTTTCCTATTTAATACAGATGTATAGTGAAACAGAGTAAAAGTCTACCAACCTTGATAAGTTAAAACACAGTATGTGATGGATTTGAGTTTCATTGGTGTATCTTTGGCCAGTGAGTCAGCACCTCCGACACTAATCAAACGTTCATGATTGGATTATATCCATGCATATGGCCATCCATATTTAGCATAGCCAGCCAACAGGAAAAGGGGCCGATTCATTTCCTGTATTTAGGCATATTTTTCATTATCATCAGTGCTATAATGAAATCTCACTGCTAACACAGTAAGATAAAAAATATCATTCATGGGTAGCTCACTGGCACAGAGATCTCCTTCTCACTGGGAGAAGCTGGGAGAAGATGCAAATCATTACTCCTATAACAGGTATAACAGAGTTGTGAAAATGTGCTGCTCAGATTAATATATGTGATTTGATTTTGTTTTGTAAATTCTCCTCGACCTGCTTGGCTGCTGTTGAGTGGTCTGTGGAGACTGAGGTCTGAGTTGCAGTTGTGGACCTTTGCTAGTTAATGGGAAGCTGGCATAGTCACTGTCCAGACTGTAACTGCTACTGCAAGTAGGACTGGTGCAGGATGATACAACCGAGGCAGGAAAACCAGGAGAAGGCCATCCCTAATGATACATGTTACATTTTGAGAGATAAGACCAGATCAAAACTCTATACTGCATAGCTGTTCCCTTTCCAAGTCTGTTATACTTATTACCACCATTAGTTCAGAAATTGAATTTATGACCACTGATGTACATCAGCAAAGGTGGAGGAACCCACCATATCTTCATTTACAACAGTCAGTAGCAGCTCCTCTTTTCCTCTCAGCCAAGGCTGAAAATAATGGAAACTCTGCAAAGACAAGAGAAGCACAAGCAAAGCATATCTGATTCTTTTAGTACAGTGACACAACACTGTTCAAATGAATGTACTGTGTAATAGCTTTGCTCTCCAACCTGTAAGGATCCTAATATTGCCAGGTCTGACAGAAAATGCTGTAGTCTTGTCTTCTGATGTGTCTCCCACAAAACCACAGTAGACATTTAACACAAGACTCTTCCTTTTAAAACATTTATTCTTGGCTGCAGCTTCTCAGCAGAAGGCCAATAAAAAAGGTTATTTATTGAGAGAGAGAGAAAAAATACATGTATGGGCCTAAATACTGACATCAACAAAACAGTGCCCTGTCTCCTAGCAACGCATTTCAAGCGAGACCTGATGGAAATAAAGCCTTAATAATGTTTCATCAGCTCTTCAGTTGAACTGGCATATATTAAATCGGAGATGTTGCTCTTCAACACATTATAAACTAAAAAAAAGATTACTATATTTAAATAAAGTAGAATTAAATACAAACGACAAGCTTGTTTATGTAGCTCACTTACAATTGAACCCGTACACATTTTAAACCTGTTTTAATCTAAAGGACCTCTTTTCTTTGCATGCAAAAATGTGTGCCCGTTAACATTCTACACTGAAATTTACATGTTTATCTAAATAAGCGTTTTTACAAGTAAATTTCTGAAACCGAATAACACCTCACACCGGCGCGGTTAAGGGATCAGCTGAATGTTTACTTCTTTCATCAAAGCGCAACAAGAGCGCAGTGGCACATTGCTTGAGAAATTGAACGATAATTTATAAGGAGAGTGCCAATATATCGCACTTTAGATGGATTAGATGTTGTCTATACAACCGTTTGATTAATTGTTTGATTCATTATACGACTTTCAGAGGCAGGTGCCACTTTAACGGGTTGGGTGTGTTTGAGTAAATCAAATTTGCCAACCTGCGCGCAGCTCTCTTGGACTCATGGGTATCACGCATATTTCCTAAAATTTGCACGAACTCTTTGCGTTACTACAACGCATCCTTTAAATGTTCAAAATGGCGTTTGGCGCAAAACCAATTTCGACAAGTTTTCCAGAACGTTACAAGCCGTCCTTAAGAGTTAACCTGAGATAAACAGCAATTGTTTACTACCACCCCCCTGAATATGTTTCTGAGGTAAGCAACTTTTGAGGCACTAATACTCTACCCATACAGAAAAGTTTGTCTTCATAATGTGGAGGCTAATTTTTTTTTTACCTTTACTATTGGATACTGAATACTCGCAATGTTATACTTTATAGACTATTGCTCATAGGCCTTCCTCTTACCAGCTGCTCCATCCCTGTAGTACCAGCAGGTAGGATAAGTCATGGATTCATTGTTTATTGTATCATTCATTGACTCTTCAGGCTTTATGAATTCATGTTTCTCTTGCAGAATCTATCATCATTACTTACTGAAAGTGCACACTCTCAGATAAAAAGGGCACTAAATAGTACTTTTCTTTGTCACTGGGGTCCAATTATGTACCTTAAATAAGTTTAAATGGGTGCACTACATCATCAATGGTCCTAAGCTTGCGTTAATGTCTGTGTGACATTTTGCATATTCTTTGTGTGTCCCTGTGGGTTTCTTCTGGGTTCTCCAGTTTCCTCCCACCTCCCAAACTAGTTGGAGTGGTTGTTCTAATTGGTCCTAGGTGTGAATAAGTTTGCATGTGCATGGTGTGCATGGTGCCTTGCCATACACTGGTATTCCATCCAGATTAAATTCTGGCCTCATGCCTAGTGTTCCTTTGATTGAATCCTGACCAGGGTGAAGAAGTTTACTAAAGACGGTTGAATCAATGTATACAGGTAAAAAAAGATGTAAACTTAAGGGCCTAGTGACAGGAACGGTAGAGTTTAGGCCTCTTTAATATGAAAAAATATAGACAATATTAGACAGTAATATAGACGCACATGGATGTATCTAAAACAATACACCTATAGATGCAAGTACATAAATACACTGTAACAGTAGCCTAACTAATGAAGGTTAATAACATTACAAAATCTTTCTAAAGAATTAGAATGCGTCATATTTCAGATGTGAGGCAGAGAAAATAACTACCAGAAGATGTCTATTAATCAACAGTAGACGTAGTTAATAGACATAGAGTTGAGTGGTATGTCATCCCCGCATGACTTTATTCTAAGATTTTAGTAAGGTGATGTCATTTCGTTTCCTTAGTCACCACAGCAGGAAGTGAGCCTACTCAGAACCATTTCTACACAAAAACTCTTGTTATAGTTCACTTGTATGTTTGTCTCACAATGTCACAGCTCAAGAATCCCCATCTACAAATAGTTTTCAGTAAGATATTAATCTATATCTTAATTTGCCTGCCGGTGTGAGTAGGAGAGAGCTGTTAATGTCTGACTCCTTTTTGATGTCTAATGTTGATGTCATCTATAAAGGGACCTTCACAATCAACTGTCATGAACGCCACTTCTGGTTGTCTGTCAAGGGCAGCTTTCTGGGGAGCATGGTGCAATTTTACATTGAAGGTGGCTTATTTTTATTTTATTTTTTTAAACATTAGTAGGAAGTCTTATTCAATAACTACCCTGTCTGGTCAGCAATACAAAATTACCTAATTTCCTGTTTCACAGACAACACTGGTATTCACTTCCTGTCCAGTCAGAGAGCTGCAGAATGTGGCTACACTGTGGTCTTGAATCAACATGCAGACCTTGTGTTCCGTGCCTCGTACCTTGCCTGCTATGTAGAGAATAGTGTATGTTGTACACCCCACTTTTCTTGAAATATACATAAGTTATACATAGGGGTGTGTATTGGTGTCTGGGCAGAAACGCTGGGTTGATATTGACTTAGATTTGACTATGAGCATGTGCAGTGTTCACTGACACAACACAGATCATGCACATGAACATAGTGTACTATTTGTCTAAAATCATGTTACTTTTGTGCATCTGTTATAACTTGGCAACAGAAGCTTGCAAGTAAATTTTTCTTTCTGTCTTTGTTGTGTGGCTGCAGGGAGACACTGAATTTAGTGTCAGCGTACGGTTTGTCAATATGCAGACTGATGGCCGTGTTAATGCTTACCCTTTCATGCTTCGTTGCTCTCTGATTGTACCTTGGAGCCTGAGAGAGATTGTCTGTGAGGACAATTACATGGAGGTGAGACTTCAAGGAGTTTCCTGAAACTAGAATTGAGACTAAGACAGAAACTGAAATAAATTTTCTCTTAAGGTTTCCGTTAAATGGCAGATCCCGGTTGTTTCCCATGAAGGAGTGAAATGGCTTGATCTGCAGTCTCGGGTATATGCAGATATCCCCTAACTCCTACTTTCATTCTTGTTTGAGATGATGTATACATGTGTCTAAAAGAACAACTCCTAGTGGGGATTTGTGCAGTGCACATATTGCTAAAGTTTATAAAGACTGTTTTTGACTTTCTGCTCTTTACTATTTATGGCCTGTTTGATTAACTTAATTCAGACATTGGAAGAGAGAGCCATGCAGCTCAGAACAGGGCAGGTGATCTTCTATCGACCAAATGTCTTTGACAAGACACCCCGACAGATCGAGGATGTCAAAGCTATAGGGTACCACATCATTGCCACTGATACTCGAATTCTTCTGCGCAGTGCCTACTCTTCACTTCTGTCCTATACCTTTAAGGTTAGAATCAACAACAGTTTTCCAGCCGTCTGTGCATTTATTGTAACATCTTTCTGAATATGCTTGTTCTTTAGATTAAATTTATTTTAACCAACAAAACATGCACTGTTAGAATTAGTTTCACAGATGTTTCTTCATTATTATGAGTATTGAAAGAGTCAAAAGGTGTTTTAAGATATTAATAATGTATCATTAAAACTATTTTTAATGACGTGTGTCCACCCTTTGTAATAACAGACCTCAACATCTTTGCGTATCCTCTAAGGGTAAAAATATAGACAGGCGACAAATGAAAGGCAAAACTGAGGGCTCTGTATGAGGCATTTTGCTGGTGTCTTTCCACCTAACCTCACTGCAAATTGATGGAATCTTATTCTGACTCATCACCTTTATCCTGTTATTAAAACATAGGATAAAAAAGGGCGTAAGAAATAACTGAATGGTTCAGTGAGTATGAAAATGATGTAGATCATATTCTTTCGCTTTCATAGTCACTAGATTTAAACCCAGTTGAACACCTACTGTATGGGAGATTTTGGACTGACTTGTTAGGTGTTCTACACTACCATCATCAATATATTAGGAAGAATGGTGTTTCTCCCTCTAGTACTGTTCCACAGATATGTAGAGTCTAGGTCAAGGTGTACTGAAGCAGTGCTGGTGTTTCAACACCTTTCTCAGACAGGTTACGTTGGTTTTTCCTTTAATTTGTCACCTGTGTGTATATTATGTAATGTAATGTTTTGAAGTGTTGACTTAATGTGGGTAGCCAACACTCACAATTAACTTCTAACCTTCGGGAATTTCCTTTTATAGAAAAATTGTTTAAAAAAATTTTTTTTTAAAAAGAGAGAGACTTTTTATTTCAATCAGTAACCATGGGGATGTAATCTTTTGCACTCAACTGTGTGTGTATATGTAAATGGTCTTTTTTATTGTTTTACCTCTAATTTATTTTGCTCTTGTCCATTAGGAAAAGAATGTTCAAGTGGAGGCAGTTAGTGCCATCGTAATTTTACAGCTTGAAGGGACATCATCCATCCCTGTTGAGATTTCAATGGCCTGTGCAAAGAGTTCAGCTATTGTTTTATCCTTATTTGACCAAGTTCTATGCTGTTTTATTTTATTTTATTCTATTCACTACCCTGTGTTCTCTTCTGTTTCTTAGCTGAGGGTGTAGTTGATGGCCTGTACCTTCTCTGGTCATTGCCTCTGGCCCTTTCACCTCTGGTGCGAGGTTGGTTCAGAAATGGTGCGATGAGATTGGGAGTAGATGGCAGAGTGCTGAGTGACTGCGAGATGCACGACATAGGTTATAATATCTCCCTGAAAGACCAGACAGTAAATATTAGGATTCCATTTGACAGAGAGGGAGCAAAAATAAAGGTAAACAGCCACAGATAGTGAATCACTCCAGTTTCAGACTTTTTTTTTTTTTTTTTTTTTGGTCATATCATGCAATGAGGTTCTGTATTCTTTTTGGAAACCTGCACTTTCTCTCACAGACTAAAGTATTTTTTCACAGGAATTATGTGTATGCAATACTGACCTCTTGTTCTTATCTGCAGAGTCATGTCCTTAAAGGCCAGTATGCTCAGTCTGTGTCAGTGGAGTTCTTTTATATGTATTATTGGGATGACGCGATTTGGCCTCATACTCAACACCGTAGCTTCCTGCTCCTGCGCACACCATATGTACCTCGAACACCAATTGTTTTCAACAGTAAGAATCCACTCACATATGATTCATAAGGGAAAGGATCTAGTCATTCAGCATAGCCATTTTGGAAGGATGAACTTGTGCAGATATAACATTATATTTTAAAACATTTTAATATTATCGTCTCACTGCAACAACCCTGATCGGTGTTTCGTTGCTCTCTAAAGAAACAGATCCCTCCACAGAGATGTTCTCCATCACCCTGGGTGTATTTCCTGCTGATGTGTCACTTCAAAATATTACACTTGGGGATGACACTATAACATGGACAGAGGCACAACAACACAATATTCATTTGAAACAGATATTCTTCAGCAATGGCAGCCATGCCTATGAACTTCAGGTCCCCTTCACTCACCCCATGGTCACTCAGAGGGTGGGACATTACCGTTTAAAACTGTTACAGATTTTAAGATTTTTTGGACATGAAATACAGCAGTACACTTTATTTTTTATTTATTTTTTTTTTTTGATTTTCTAGACTAAGACCTGTTGATGTCAGTTTATTTATGTTCAGGTACTCAGTGGACATTACAGGAGGCAGAGCTTGATCCTGACCTTTGACCTTGTCATCTTCCCTGAAGAAGAGCCCTTCAGCTATAGAACTAATGTAATGTTTGATCAAAAAGAACCAGGTGGGCTTCTGTTTTTTTTTGTTTTGTTTTGTTTTTCCATCTACTATGTATTATGTCCTGTGTTTACCATAATCCTAACAGCATATAAAAATGTAAGTACTACATACTGTATTTCTCACAGATAATATGACCCACTTTAGTAATGCCTACACTGTGTATCTCCATTAGCTTTACAACCTGATTTTTTAAAATTATTTTTGTTTACACCGTCTCACTACCAGCTCTTCCGGCTGTGCTGGGGGGCAGTTGTACAGAGAAAGGAGTTCTGGTCATTCTGCACTACGGCTCAGAGGATGTGCCATGGGATCTGTATGTAGGGGGTCATAAGCTGGGCTGGGAGCTTGGGCAGCTGGGAGGCTACAGGCTGGATGGCAGAGATGACCATTTTAGCGTAGAGATCCCTCTCTACAGCCCTGGAATAACTTATGAGGTGTGAAGGGAGTGGGGGTGGTTTAACAAAGTGTCTGTATTATTCCTCAATCTTGGTGGAATTCAGTTTTTAGTGAATCAAATGATCATATATTTCACTGTGATATTTCAATGTTTGTTCATTAATCTCAAACTTCTTTAGATGAACAGCAGTCTGCATGAAAATCTCCCTGATACAGTGTTAACAGACAGCTGTTGAAGCTTGTGCATCAATTTGTGTGTGTTAGGTGTTCGTGCATTCAGTGTTTTAATGATACCAAAGATTAACACTTTCAACACATCATTTTCGAATCAGAAAATTGGAAATGAACCTGACACATCAAACTTGAACATATCTGCACCAGTCAGAATCGATCTGGGCCAGCAGTAGTGGAGCAGTTTGTAAATACTGTAAATAAATTGTAAGTATAAAGTTCTGTTTGATTATTTGCATTCATTTCATGATGGAAGTAGCCATTAGAAGATGGATAAATTTTGATCATGAAGGGATGAACATGGGCAGAAACAATACTCAAATAGACCGTGGCATTCAAGTAATGATTGATTGGTATTAACGGGCCCAAAATGTGCCAAGAAAACATTCCCCACACCATTACACCACCTTCACCAGCCTGGACTGTTAACACAAGGCAGATTGGGTCCATTGAGTCATGCTTCTGGTGCCAAATTCTGACTCTACCATCTGTGTGCCTCAGCGGAAATCGAGATTCATCAGACCAGGCTACGTTTTTTCAAGTCTTAAACTGGCCAGTTTTGGTGAGCCTGTGCCCACTGCAGCCTCCCCTTTCTGTTCTTGGCTTATAGAAGCGGAACCCGACATGGTCTGCTGTTGTAGCTCATCCACCTCAAGGATTGATGTATGGTGCATTCTGAGATGCTTTTCTCCAGAATTGTACCAAGTGGTTATCTGAGTTACTGTAGCCTTCCTTAGACCACTTTTGGTAGGTACTAACCAGTGCATACTGGGAACACCCCACCATAGTATCCGTTTTGGAAATCCTCTTACCCAGTCATCTAGCCATCACAATTTGGCCATTGTCAAAGTCGCTAGGATCTTTAAGCTTGCCCATTTTTCCTGCTTCCAACACAACAACTTCGAGAACTGACTGTTCACCTGCTACCTAATATATCTTGCCCCTTGGTAGGTGCCATTCTAATGAGATAATCATTGTTTTTCATGTCACCTGTCAGTGGTTTTCATGTCATATGTGTGTGAGTGTGTTCCAAAAGACCATTATTCACAACTTTGACTTTCTTAGTACTTTGTTTGTCCCAAGAGTACACTCAAATTGGCATGGACTCCCAAGTTTGTGCAAAACCTTATGATCATTTTGGATCAAATACATTGGCATGTCGACTGAACACATGCTTGTACCACTGTTGGGTTGTTTGATTTAATTTAAGAATATCAACAGACATATAGGGATTATCTCCAAACCCATCTCCTACATACAGTGTTGGCGTTCGTGTAAAATAAATACTGTATACTGTATATATGTTTTACTTGTGCTGCCATCTTGTGGTTTGTTGCTTTTATTCTCAGTTCCTCTCTTATTCAGTTATAAGTTATTGAATGACTGATGCTGTTGGTATGTGCAGGACCTGAATTTGAAAAACATGATTGTCAAGGTGGAGGTCAGTGCTGTTAACATGGTGACACTAAAGGTGGAGCACTCCCTTGTCCAGCGCTGCACATTTCCTGTTCGAGATTTTCTGGGTAAAGCATGTACACTTTATTCACTAAACTATTAGTCACTATTAGACAGAAAGCTTGTTTCCTTTCCATATAGAGTTTTTTTTTTTTTTTTTTTTTTTTTTTTTTTTTTTTTTTTTTTTTTTTTTCTATTTTTTGCTCACTGAATACTGTTCTCACGAATACTGAACATGGCTGTACTTATCACTTAAAATTGTCCTATGATACATTTATTTACCCATATTCAGTTTGCCTGCCAGAAGGAAGGATAGTGGTGGTTACAGATACAACTCGCTCCATCCCTCCCACCAAGCCTAACAGCACCAGTCTCCTGGACACATCCTGTAAACCAACCGCCACAGACCGCTCCAGAGCTCTGTTCAACTTCAGCTTGGACTCCTGCGGCACCACCATGACTGTAAGTGAGCTCAGTAGAGTCTACAATGGGAAATTGGACGCATCCAAGAGATAACTGTGCAAATACAATTTTTTGGGCAAACTGTGCCTTGAAGCATGGGCCAATAATTGCAAAGTTGGTTGCTCTACTGTTTTTAATTTTCCTGATTTAAATTTTTTTTGTGTGTGTGATTACCTCTATGTATTGCCATTACTTGGCTTAACTACAATGGCCATCTTTGTGTCATGTCACATAAAAATTTATTGGTTATACAGCTGTTTACAGAACCTCTATATCTTGGCTCAGGATGGGCCTAGCTCCTTTGAACAAAAACAGATCTCTAGAGCACATTGTGTTTTTAATTTTGTTTTACAAATGAACAGTGTCATAAACAGAGCTGTGATGTGTTTGTCCTGTGATAAAAACAGTAAGTCACTTCTGAGCTGTCACTTATTGCTTTTTATCACAGGCGTGACTACAGCTCAGAAGTCATTTACTGCTTTTATCATGGGAGAAACAACACCATGGCTGTTTCTTCATTTCAATTGAATTTTATTTGTATGGTGCTTTAAACAGTGGACATTGCCACAAAGCAAGCTTTAAAGAAATATATCAATTTTAAATTTATGAAGCTTGAGGCAACAGTCATTTGTAAGACACCCAACTAGATACTGTAATTCCATATTTGGATAAATTCATTTCACACACATCAACTATACATCTATACCAACATGACAGATCAGGGTTCTTGAAATCTGGCCATCGAGGTCCACTGTCCTGCAGAGTTTAGCTTCAACCCTAATCAAACACACTTGAACAAGCAACCTGAGGTCTTCAGGATTACTGGAAAATTACAGGTAGGTAAGTTTAGAGGTTGGAGCCAAACTTTGCAGATTTGAAGAACCATGTGATGGATAATGCTTCAGTGTTGCCAATATAGACCTCATTGAAGAGCATAAGCTATTGTATGTCAATCATAAACATAATTACAGTAATATGGTGTTCATATTTATTATTTGTTATACTTGTATTACAACTGTTGATTTCTCAAAATGCATGAATATAGTAGGTTTTCCCCCAGATTTCTTTTCCCTGCCCAGATACATTCAACCTGAAATTGAGGGGAATTTTTAAAAATTGCACTTTCTCGCCCACATAAAAAGAGAGAGAGAGAGAGAGAGAGATGTCTCAAACCTGAAATGTTTTGCATGCACACTATACTTACCTAGGTACCCCCTTAAAAAACCTGACCCTAAAAGTGGAACTATGAGCAATCTTGAGCATTACATTTGGACTTAAGTTGTAAGTCTGAGGAACAACAATGTGCAAAATGTTTATATATGTACATGCACATTTTGTAATGTGCTCTAGAGATCAGTTTTTGTTCCAAGGAACTAGGACTATCCTGAGGTTTCTGTAGCTGTATAACCAAAATTTGTTGTGTGCCATGACAAAAGATAACCATCATAATTAAACCAAGTAAAACAAAAATGAATAAATAAACAAAAATAAAATGGTGGTTTTGTAATGCCAATACCTAGAGGTAATCACTCAATTTTGGGGAAATTAAAAACGGTTGCTCAACCTGCACTGGACCACTTGAGGTGGAATGACCCTATTAATAGTATAACACACAAATTTTTACGTAGAAAAGTTCAATTAGATTTAATAAATGTGAACCAGGTAGAAGGCAACTCTCTGCTCTATGAGAACGAGATTCGACACAGCCAGAAATTTCTTCCTGAAGAAGACCCCCTCATCCACATGGACTCACCATTCAGGTAAGTTAGTACAGGCAGCTATATCTCTCATTATGGATAATGCAGGCTTACGCCATATACAGAAATTTTAAACTGACACAATTCCTTCTGAAAGTTGCTCGTTTTTAATATTCCTTTTTTTTTTTTTTTAATCATAAATGCAATGCTCCAAAAGGCTAACACTACAGTGTCGGTACCCACTTAACGGCACCAGCACACTCATGCTTCATCCCACTGCTAGAACAACCAACAAACATCCTTCGTTACCACGAAAACGGAGACGAGGGCTCAACTGAGCGAAGCCTTTAATCAGAGGTATCAATGCTTCACAACTGATCTACTATACAGTTGGTATTTTTAGCGAGTAATTGCAGAACTATGGTTGTATATGATCTCAATTTATCATGTGAATATTTTTACAGATCAAAGAATACCAAAAGGCCTGAAAGGTAGCACCACTCAGAGCTATCTTATGCATATGATGGCAAAAATTACTTCCATAAGTATTCCACATTTAAATGCAAGCATTGACATTCTTTTTCTTAAATGATTAAACATAAAAAATATTGAATACTTATTTCTCATTGTGTTAACATGTAGACCAGTGAAATAAAAGATGCCTGTGAATCCTGTAGCTGCTTCATATGGTATGAGGACATGCAGTTCAATGTGTGTATACAAAGAAAGACTAATAAAAATCAATATGCATATTCACAGTTTATGTATTTGTGTCATGGGCTGAAAATAATTTGTAGACTAGAAAAGGTTTTACTATCCTTCTTGCAAAATGAGGGCTTTTGCATAAAATTCAGGGTGTTCACATTGGAATGTAATGAAAGAGAGAAGTCAGTACTCATCTAAGTCTTGCATACTGTCTGGCTTGATGTCATGGCATCTCTACCTTACTTTCTGTTGGCTACTATTTTAAGATTTATCTTCTGCACGCCTTTTCCTTCACAAACCAAGTTCACGCCTTTTCCTTCACAAACCACAATCAAGCTTGAGTTTTGAATAGCAGTGTATTGCTCGTGAAGAGTTTGAGATAATCCATCCATCCATCCATCCATCTTCTACCGCTTACTCCTTCTTCAGGGTTGCGGGGGAACCTGGAGCCTATCCCAGGGAGTATCGGGCACAAGGCGGGGTACACCCTGGACAGGGTGCCAGTCCATCGCAGGGCACACAATCACATACATACTCACACACCCATTCATGTACTATGGACACTTTAGACATGCCAATCAGCCTACCATGCATGTCCGGGTACTCCGGGAGGAAACCGGAGTACCCGGAGGAAACCCCCGCAGCACGAGGAGAACATGCAAACTCCGCACACACATGGCTCGGTGGGAATCTAACCCCGGACCCTGTGAGGCGAACGTGCTAACCACTAAGCCATAACCCATTTCCAAATGGGTCACTTTGAGCTAAATAAATCCTTTTCTTTCTTTTTTAAAATTTATATATATATATATATATATATATATATATATATATATATATATATATATATATATATATAAAAGAAAGCTTTGATAGACATTACATGATGTTTCCAGAGTGTTGTACAGAATTCACCAGAAATAACACATGCTGGTGTTAATGTGGGACCTGTTGCAACCCTTCTGTCCTTCAGCTGTTAGCAGTCCTCTGTGAGCTGGTGAATTTTCTTGTACAAAAACACGGTTACACTTTTGCCTGCTCTTGCATGTGCCTCTTCTGGCCTTCTGAGGTAAGAATATTTGATGGCAGAAAGACATGGGTAGACAGATGTAAAAAAAAAAAATAATAATAATAATAATTTTTTAAAAAATGTTAATTTCAGACCTCCCAGACATTTTGTCTCTGGCCTTCATTTTTTTGTGAAGGTATTGGCATTGCAAAACACTTGTGAAATTCTCTAGTTGTGACCCTTGGAGATTTTTTGCTCACTCGAGCCATAATTTTCACATTTTGTTGAGAAGATATAGACACGCATTTAATTCCAGTCATGAAATTTCTAGTTGACTGGAACTTCTTAATTATTGCCCTGATGGTGGAAATGAGCATTTTCAATGCTATTTTCTTATTGCCACTTTCCATTTTGTGAAGCTCAACAACCTTTGCTGCACATCAGTTCCTTGGTATTTCCCATTGTTATGAATGACTAAGGGAATTTGGCCCATGTGTTACCTCATATTTCTACCCCTGGGTGAACAATTTCCTTTACTTAGTAACCCAGGTCTACAAAAATGTTTTTTTTTAGAATATCAATGGGAATATACTTCAAATATATTTTTCTCTCTGGGCACTATGTATGTATGTACAGTATCTCACAAAAGTGAGTACACCCCTCACATTTTTGTAAATATTTGATTATAACTTTTCATGTGACAACACTATAGAAATGACACTTTGCTACAATGTAAAGTAGTGAGTGTACAGCTTGTGTAACAGTGTAAATTTGCTGTCCCCTCAAAATAACACACAGCCATTCATGTCTAAACCGCTGGCAACAAATGTGAGTACACCCCTAAGTGAAAATGACCAAATTGGGCCAAAGTGTCAATATTTTGTGTGGCCACCATTATTTTCCAGCACTGCCTTAACCCTCTTGGGCATGGAGTTCACCAGAGCTTCACAGGTTGCCACTGGAGTCCTCTTCCACTCCTCCATAACGACATCACGGAGCTGGTGGATGTTTGAGACCTTGTGCTCCTCCACCTTCCGTTTGAGGATGCCCCACAGATGCTCAATAGGGTTTAGTCCATCACCTTCACCCTCAGCTTCTTTAGCAAGGCAGTGGTCATCTTGGAGGTGTGTTTGGGGTCGTTATTATGCTGGAATACTGCCTCATGCTCTGCTTCAGTATGTCACAGTACATGTTGGCATTCATGGTTCCCTCAATGAACTGTAGCTCCCCAGTGCCGGCCGCACTCATGCAGCCCCAGAACATGACCCTCCCACCACCATGCTTGACTGTAGGCAAGACACACTTGTCTTTGTGCTCCTCACCTGGTTGCCGCCACACACGCTTGACACCATCTGAACCAAATAAGTTTATCTTGGCCTCATCAGACCACAGGACATGGTTCCAGTAATCCATGTCCTTAGTCTGCTTGTCTTCAGCAAACTGTTTGCGTGCTTTCTTGTGCATCATCTTTAGAAGAGGCTTCCTTCTGGGACGACAGCCATGCAGACCAATTTGATGTAGTGTGCGGCGTATGGTCTGAGCACTGACAGGCTGACCCCCCCCACCCCTTCAACCTCTGCAACAATGCTGGCAGCACTCATACGTCTATTTCCCAAAGACAACCTCTGGATATGACGCTGAGCACATGCACTCAACTTCTTTGGTCGACCATGGTGAGGCCTGTTTTGAGTGGAACCTGTCCTGTTAAACCACTGTATGGCCTTGGCCACCGTGCTGCAACTCAGTGTCAGGGTCTTGGCAATCTACTTATAGCCTAGGCCATCTTTATGTAGAGCAACATTTTTTTATTTTATTTTTTTTCAGATCCACAGGGAGTTCTTTGCCATGAGGTGTCATGTTGAACTTCCAGTGACCAGTATGAGGGAGTGTGAGAGCGATGACACCAAATTTAACACACCTGCTCCCCATTCAACCCTGAGACCTTGTAACACTAACAAGTCACATGATACCGGGGAGGGAAAATGGCTAATTGGGCCCAATTTGGACATTTTCACTTAAGGGTGTACTCACTTTTGTTGCCAGCAGTTTAGACATTAATGGCTGTGTGTTGTTGTTTTGAGGGGACAGCAAATTTACACTGTTATACAAGCTGTACACTCACTACTTTTACATTGAAGCAAAGTGTCATTTCTTCAGTATTGTCACATGAAAAGATATAATCAAATATTTACAAAAATTTGAGGGGTGTACTCACTTTTGAGATTATGTATGTGATCATCTTTGAAACAGTGCCTATTAATAAATTTGATATACTTGAACAAAATCACAAATTATCTTTTTCAATCATTTATTCAAAAGAAATATCAACAAATGTGATCTTCTGTGGAATAAGTACTGTAATTACACTCTTGGCCTCAGAAGATAGAATTGCCCCCTTTAGCAGAAATAACTTCTTGTAGGCATTTTGCATAATTGTTTACCAGACTTGCTGGAATTTTTGACCACTCTTCTATGCAATATTCTTTCAGTCCCTGAGGCAGTGAAGCAACCCAAAACCATAACATTTCCACCACCGTGCTTCACAGTTGGTATGAGGTGCTTCTGCTGAAAATCTGTCTTTGGTCTGTGCCAAACATGTCTGCTGTTACTGTGGCCAAACAGCTTCTTTGATTCGTCTGTCCAGAGCACTTTACTCTAAAAGGCCTGGTCTTGCTGTACTGTTCTTCTTAGACAGCAAATGCTCTCTGGCACGTTTCCCATGCAGGTCTAATTTTATGGATTTGAAGGTGTGATGAATATGAGTGTGTACGTACGTTTTCCATGTGTCTGATCTGGGGTTTATTTTTTGTTCATTTAAATTGTAAAAATTACTACAAAATGTGAATTTTATGTTTTCATTTGATAGTGTATGGCCTTTATTAATAGGCTCTGTTTCAAAGAGGATCAAATGTTTGCTTGACCAAATATGTTAAATAATAATAATAAATAAGTTTCCTTGGGGTGTACTTATTTTTTCACATGACATTATGTATATAAGGTCAAGCTAGAGTTGCTAGACAAAACCTAAAACCCTAATTGCAGGTTGTTCTTCTGAGCTAAATTTAATGTTCTGTGCTTCTATTATATAATAGTCTGGTTCAATAACCCTAATGCTGTAGTGCGTTAAGTCACTCACAGCCTTTTTCTATAAGTAATAAATTATGTGATGTGGCAGTTTCACAATTCCTTAGTAAATGGAAAAATGGGACAAGCCAGCCTACATCTTTATTTGTCACAAGACATTCACATGCAGGTTAAAACACTGCAGTGACAATTTTCATACATTGGCCATTCTGCATTCCGATTCCGCAGAATGGTTTTAACTGAGATTTTCAGTCTTCTTTAAGAGGATGTACAAATAGTCTTCATGGTTTTAATGCAGATGCATTTCTCCAATGTGTTCCTCTGAGGGAGGGAATGAGTGATGTAACTGATATCACCAAGGTTTTTTCTACAAAGCAAACTCAGCCAGAACCATCCTCCTGTATGTATACTCCTTCTCTTTTAGACACAATACATGTGTGACCAGGGTCAAGGTTTGTTTCATAAATCTACATTATTGACTCTGGCATGTTTCATACTTGTTTCATAGAAACAAGTTTCTTTGCAATAAACTTTCAGTCCATATCTCTGCTTTACAGATTGACGATAACTTAATGTCTTATAACAATGAGATCCTGGTGTTATCATATTTCTCTGACGTCAAGCCAGTTATCAGGATAAAACAGACAAGAAAGGATTTTTTTAAATATTGATTTGCCTTAAGTATGAGTGAATGATAAAAAAACACTGATAATAAACATTGGGCAATCCTGTTTAGTAGGAGACCAACTATCCAAAAAGTGTATGAAATTAGCATCATTGTTATAAAGATTTAAAGACAATGTGTATGAAGTCAGTAGAAACATTTAATGAACATAGTTTTAAATTCAGTTATGTACAAACTTAAGCTACATGTCAGTTTTACTGTTCCTGAAATGGACAAGGAGAATTATCATTGGGTTGTAGCTAAGAAGTTAAACCTGAATCCCCACCTGTGCTCCTCTATTAGTCGTAATACAGACCAGACTCCAAGCTACCATGAATGGCACCCCATGTCTGTTGGGGGCCCCTGTAAAGTGGTAGAGCTGGGGCTTTGGGAGCCATCTGTGGGTTTTGTGTGGAGTTTGTACTGCTGATGGCAGTAGTGAAACAAGGACTTTGAGTCTTGCTGCTCTGGATAAAAGTGAGCTGAGCCTGAGACTGCACCAGGTTCTGGATCAGGCTTTGGGTTAATAACTGGTTTGGGTGACCTTGCGTAACAAGCTGGTTTGGATTGGTCAGGGTTCGGTTTTGGTTCTGTAGGGCCTGGGTCAGGCTAAGGTGATTGTTTGGTTGTATTCTCTCCCTCCAGTCCTCTTGCTGCTGACGATGGATCTTCATGTGAGCATTTCTGCTTTTGATCTTGTAAAACATCCTGAGAATGATATATGCAGCAATGTGAGAGAAACCAACAGGAAATTAATTATAACGGTTTATGATTTCTATATTTTAAGAATGGTTTAATGACATTTCTAAATTTTATCAAGAAATCCATGCTTGTCCATGTGTCAGAAAATCTTATAGTAAATTAACAAATTCTGAAGCATGATAAATTAGTGAAACATTCCCTTAGCTGAAGATCACATAATTGTGTTGAGACTTGTTTAATATATTAGGTATTTGATGTATTTACAATAAATGTTTGTCTGATCCTGCTCATGAAAGGTTTGAGAGTGAGCTGGGTCAGGAGGATTAAGAGCAGGGAACAGTACAGGGCCATGGGTCCCAAAAGACCAATGTTGAGAACCTCGGCCTTATACGCATCAAGAATACACTTACTTTCCGCATTGTTTGCAGGGAAAGCTTGGAGCCAGTGCAGGTGTATGAATTAGCCTGTCTACATTATTAGGGTTCATCACCATGACCTGTAAATAAATAATACTTTCAGTCAAGCTTACTTTATTATTTAAATGCTTTTATTACTGTTAAATGACTCTGTGGAGGCAGAGTCTATCAATGTTTTGTAAATAAATTAATATAATTTTACCTGGTTAGTTGGAGTAAGTGTTTCTGCAGCCATTTGTTGCTGTTGCAGTTGAGCTTCTTTCTCCTTTAGCTTCCTCTGTTTCTCTCTGAGCCGTTTGGAGTGATAGTAGAATTCAACACACTGTGACACCCCCTTTGTTTGCACCTGTGGTTTATCATCATGTTTGAGTTGGGCTGTCAATATTTTTAATATTAAAGGTATGTTATGATATTAACATACCATTTTGTGAATGAATGAGAAGTCTTTTCCATACATGGCGAAGGCCTTATGGAATAACTTTTGCTCATTTAACCGCCAGATGTCACTGCCTGTAAGAGAGGGATTTCATTACTTGGATTTGAAAGTTGTGAAACAAACACAGTATAAATAAAGCATCCTTGATTTTTCTCTATTTTCTCAAAAAGACAGAAAGATGACATGAAGCTTAATGGAAAATAATGCGATGTACTGTACTGTGGAATTGAAAGAAACTGCAAGTGAGCTAAAACCTAAAGTCCCATCTATGTAACTTGGAGGTAGTCATAATTTGGATATCCAGGTCAAGCTAATTAATTTATATGATCATCACGTATAGGTCCACTGCTTTCTAACTTAAATTAACTAGCTCTCTTAGTCCCCATTTTCTGTGACAATAATAAGAGGTAGGATCATACCACAATAATGGTAGTCTCTAGAGGGTTTTGAGTTTGAGAAAAACATCATCTCCAAAGCAGCCTGTAACAGAAAGACAGTGTGTAGAAAGACAATGATGTCAAGAGCAAATCTCACATTTAAAGTATGACTAAGGATTTTATTTCTGTTTTCTTACCAATACATTTCCTTGGCATAAGGACAGGCTATGAAGGGCAAGCTCCAGATTAGCAACACCTCCAGGAAGAGCAGTAGAAGTACTGAAATCTAGAAGATTCTCCACTGAGAAAGAATTTCACATGGTTACAAAAAAACATTTTGGGGGGAGTGCAGCTTAAATAGCATTTTAGCTTAATAAACAGCTTTAAATAAACATTATGCCTTGTGCATCTTTAGATGGATGCTCCTGTTATCAACTTGTAAAGAGTATCAAAGTTATCGGTTATATATCCTTTTCATGCAATGCTTAAACTAAGTATAACACCTTTTGACAGCTAAATATGCACAGGCATGGCTTGAAAACTAATAATGAAACAAATTCAAAGCTACAGTTAAGCGTAGAATATGTACATAATAATCAACCTACAGAACTAAAGCGTAGCAAGTTGCCTGTGCTAAGTTTTATGGACAGTTAAATTGTGTAATATAATTTATGTGCCTAATCATCTTTGAAATGAGCATTATGTCAGCGCTTGAGATGATCACTTGATAACATGATAACGTTTTGCTTTTAGTGGTTTAATTAAGTAATAATAATATATTAATAAATGAATCTCATTTAAAGTGTAAATATACATGTGATGCTTATTTAATAAAGTGTTGTGGAATGCATTTGATGATGCTTAAATGTGCAAAACATTAAAACACACTGCCGAGCTGAATAAGGAGTTCGACAAACACCAAAGGAAAACTTCTAGACTTGATAAGTTGATACCCCAATTTATATAAAGCATGTAGTTAATTTGCAGAAAAGGGAAGTGAAACTGTAGGTGAATATAGAAAAAGTGTCAGAGCATTTCGAAGCGTGTCAAGGAAATTTATTAGACTGTGGAATGTAAGGTGAAGGTAAAGAAATAAGTGTTTGCACTACTGTAAAATAAATGGTTGAACTGAACATACAGGGAGATCCACAACAAAAATACTTTTCATATTATTGGGTAGAACATGTGGTGGCACATGTTGGTCTCACTTGTGCTCCTTACTCCTTATAGTAGATTGGGTATACACAAGGATAGTGTCAAGAATACAGCAAATCTAATAAGATCTGAAAGAAATCTTAAAATCTGTTCTGCAAGCAGACATTTGACGTCAGTCAGTTAAGAGAAATCGTTCGGCTACTTTTATGTTTTGCAGGTCTAATTAAAAGTGTAAAGGTATTTTCAATATAGTTTAAGGTTAACACTTCTTTATTGAGGTACTTACCCTGTTCTAGTAGGTCATCATTCCCCTCTAATTCTGCCCATGGTTTCCAAAGTAACTCCTCCCGAAGTGGTTCCTCAGACCACAAGTCTATCTGCTCCTGCTCAAGCAGATCAGGTATCTCAGCCTGAAACTCTGGCCCTATATTCACTTGCCTGGTTTTTGTGTGCGAAGGAAAAACAGAGTATGAGTGAGTACACTGTTCATTTTTGGTTAGTCTTAAATGTAATATAATTGATGCTTTTAGCAGGGAACAGGATGCTACAGGGTACTACACAACAGCTGAGGACGTCTCAATTCTAAAAGACTGTACAGACACTTTCTCACCGCTGTTGAGCACGATGTCCTGCTTCCTCTGACCACCGTTTCTGGTGGTTCAGTGGAGGCAGCAGGTTACAGTACAGTCCTGTTCCACTGCGAGTGGGATTTAGCATGGGAAGTGGAGTGTAGTGATGAGTCACATGTTCTCGATCATCGCCCACTGCTCCTGACTGGAGCACACTGTGGAATGGAAGGCCCGTGTAGATTGCCAAGGGATTGTTCTAACAACACCAAAAGTCCAAAATTTAGTGTCGTTCACTGAGCCTCCTTATTCCTGCTGATAATTGAGATCAGTATTTTCCTATTATGAATCCTTCATACCTGTGAGCTGGACAAACATAAAAAAGTTGTTCGCTGGAACCCTGCAATTGGCTTTGTATCCTCATGCACCCTCAATCCCTCTGCCTGAGTGTTCAAATGATGGATTGGGGAGCAAAAAGGTTGAGATGATGGCATCATCTGTGAGGAAAAGGTTTACAGATGAGTGCTAAAAATGAAATAATTGTATAGGTTAGTTCAGGAAACTGACCTAGAAAACCTACCTGGGACCATGTCATGTGGTGATCTGAAGTCACAGGGCAATGCTCTCTCTCATGTTTTTGAGCAGATTGTTGGGGTGGATGCTGCACCAGAGGTGAACATGGAGAAGTCTCTAGAGAACAGTCTGACAGAGGAGAGACTCTGTGTTTATCAGAAATTAGGTTCTTATAAAATCAAACAAAATCTGTATTTTCCTTAAGAGCTACTTCAGTTACCTGTATCTCCCTCCGTCGCACTCAGCTGTCTTAGATGAATCCCCACCCCCTCTGGGTAGACTGCAGATGGACCCTGGTCTTGAGGAAGGTGCTGTGTTATGTCTGCACTCCCACTGTTGTCAGTGGAAAGTGGGAGCCAGTGAGTAGGCGTGAAACCTCCGGGAAGAATGGAACCGGTACAAGAAAGTGATGGAAAGAACCGCAAAGAGCCTTCGGAAGGGGACTGTGATTGTGTGTGGCTCAGTGACTGTACAGCAGGGGGATAAAGCCCCCGTTTAGGAGGAGAAAGAGACTGCTGAGGAAGAGGCGTAGGAGGAGGACTCAGAACCAGAGGGAAAGAGAGGGAGGGAAGAGGTGGAATGGTGGGAGAGTTGTTTGGATCAACATTGTATCCAACCTGATCAACACAGTTGGCAATTCTAGAAATGCTTCGGTCATAAAATGCCTCAGAGAAAGAGTCCAGTTTCTGATGATTCCCGCCTGTTGTACCATAATTTTCTATTGCATCCTGCTGCTGGGAACCGGAATTCCATTCTTCCTCGTACCGTTCGCTGTTGGCTTTGGTTCTGTTGAATGCACCAGGCTGAGACGAGATCAAAGACTCCATGTCCCAGTATGCAGTATTTATCTGCTCACCAACTCCGTTCATACTTGTTACAGCACTGGCACAGTTGTCAGCAGGGTCATTCAAAAGGCTGTTATCTTCATACTGGTTTATTCTGCTCACAGAAATGTTCTGAAAGTGGTTGTAGTTTGATCTTTGACCTTGTGTCTGAAGGCGGTACATGGCAGAGAAGGGTGGAGACTCAGAATGGATGGAACTGTGATCAGCCATGATGTTTAGATACGTGTTTATCCCACAGAGAAGTCAGAGGCTGTTTAAAAGCTCTCTACTTGCCAAGCTAAAGTCATAGGGCAGTCATGGCATCTTTGTAATCTGTAACGAATAAGAGAGAAGCACACAGTTGTATTTTCACATTAAACCTTAATACCTTATATCTGATAACTAAGTAAAACCTCGCGAACTGAAACAGGGGCAGAATTACAGACTCGAAACTTCTACCTCAAATGTCTGTTATTTTCCTGTTTACTTTCTTTAAGATCTTTCCTGTTTCAGGTTTTTTTTTTTCAGTTATTAAATTGAGTGTCAAACCGATAAAAGAAGCAAAACCATGAAAGAGATTAAGAGAGATAAGATGTATTTTATTTAGCTAAATACTTTCAATTGACTTTCACATCATTACATTTTATCTCGTAGCACTTCAAGTTTTTCTTGTCTAACTTTGCACATACCTGTCTTTTGTGCTCCTTTCTTTTTCTTCAACACATGATATATACACATAAAGATACTCCGTAGTGTGCAATCTCCTCTGCTTACAAATGAAACTACAAGACTTTCACACGTGCAAACTTTTTTCTTTTTCTCTCCCCCAGTTGTCCCTCACCCCTCCGCCCCCTACACATCTTGCTATGTAAAAACATTTTCATATAAACATGTTAAAGAAGCACACCCACACTCACGCTGACAGGAACACACGTGTGAACACACACACACTAACGAAAGCAGGTGCTGCCGATCAAAAGTAACTCTTATATTTGTCACAGAGAGAACCTCACCCCTAAAACCCCGAAAAGAAAACCACATCCTGGGGAAAGAGTCACGGATCTCCCTCTGTCTCAGTCTTGCTCCATCCCTTTTTCTTTCTTTCCCACTCAGTCTATTTATTATTGTTTCCCAATTTGGTAAACAAACAAGTAAATGTACTCACAGCACACAGAGCATCAGAATCTGATTTTGCCTAATGTCTGGTATATTCTTGGTTGATTTGCAGATTGTCTGCATGTAGATATCCTTTGTGAGAAATCCTGGACAAGAATTGAATGCAAATGTAGCATGTTGCTGAAAGCCAGGGTAAAAGGTTTTTGTACATTGTTAGCTTGTTCGCCACCTGACTTTTAACGTTATCTACAAGTGACCACAAAACTGATCTCAGATCATGGTAAAAGAGCATCCTCTGCCAAAACCATTGTTCACAAGGTTGAGTGTGTTATCTTGAGCATCTCATGTGGTGAGTGACTCACTTCGTCTTCGGTCTGAAATGCGTATGAGTCGACATGTAGGCTTCATCAGGTAGAGCGTAGGCGTGTGTGTGAGTGTATATACGATATGCGAGTGGCAAAGCTTCCTGTCAACAGTGTGTGTGTGTGTGTGTGTGTGTGTGTGTGTGTGTGTCAGAGTGTAAGCTTGTGCATATGTGTAACTGTGTGAGAGTGTGAGCATGTTTGTGTGAGTGTCTATGTCAGTTTGTGTGTATTTATGTGGGTGAGTAGAAGAGTTGTGTTTATGTCAAAGTCACGTGACAGGAAGTTGACCATGAAACGACAACAGTGCAGGAAGTGGACAAGGGAAACCTCCGTACATCCCGCCTCCGCTCTTGTTTGTTCTCTCTCCATCTGCTTCTATACATGCATCTTTCTCCTTCCCACAACACACAACACATGTATAGTTTCCATACAACACTTGCATCATTTACTCTCTCTACCTATATTTCTGTCCGCACACAGTGGTTCCCCTGTGCAACTCCCTTCTTCCTCTCCCACAATCTCTGTCTTCTACAGCATTCAATTTTGTTGCCATTTTTACATTTTCATAATGGGGAGTAAATCTAATGGCAGTGCATGAGTACCCAGTAACCAAAATTCCCAAATCCCCACAACTAAACAGTAAAAATGGGAATTTGGAAAGATGCAAAAATGTGCAGTAAAAACACTGCAGCTTTGTCTTACAATTTTCTTTAAAATGTAATAATGAGTGTACATTATCCTTTGCTGGATGTTGGTAGGAAAACATACCACACGTACAACGTAGTACTGCAAGTTACATCAGTTCACACACACTGAGAAATTTAAATCTCCTTGTCCTGTGCATCTTGTGGGTTCAAAAGGCCAATGTAGGTGTAAGGTCTGTACAGTGTGAATGTATCTATCATGATCCATTCCATTAACCTCAGCATTATCATACAGTAGTGTGGGTAAGAAATCAAAGGTGTAAGACAGTGTGTAGATGGTAGAATATATACTGTATGCATTTGGCCTTATTTGCAAGACCCAGATTTTGTCTGGACTGCCACATGTCTTACACCTTTGATTTCATACCCACATTATGATAATGCTGAGTACAGTGTGGGTGAGCACAAACTGTGAGGTGTGTACAGTGTGAATGTATTTAAAACTCTCCTCTCCATTAACCTCAGAGTTATTATAGTGTAGGTATGAAACCAAAGGTGTAAGACATGTGGCAGCCTAGACAAAATCTAACACTAAATATATACAGTGTATATAGTCTAAAAAGTACACTTTTTTTTTTTTTTTTTGGTACAATTACTATACATAAGTATCTGCAGCCAGTTGCTCCAGCTAAACGCAACCTATAGCCTAGTTTTAATGTAAATGGATAACTACTAAATAATAGTTGCATCAAGCTATAGTTTCAACATAGAATTAAGCTGGAACTAAGCACTAGTAGGTGCAATGTTCATCACAAGTAAAACTACTCTGTGAATCTGTTCAAAATAACAATATATACACAATGTAAAAAAGAATATTTGGACTTATAAATGCATTTAGTTTTTTGGATTTCTTTATGTAGATAGTTGGTCTATGGTCTGTGATGACTGGATGTGGACACTTCAGAGATCCAGTTTCTGTAACAGAACTTAGCCTTTTTATATAGTCCTCGAATTCATCCGTGTATATTTTAATATCAGGGAGTGTAGTAAGCTCTTTCCTTGGTTAGTGCAAAATATTAGCAAATTGTGATATTGGGAAGTATTATATTCCACAAAGTATTTAACAAATTTGACCATTGATGTAATATTATACTGCCTGTTGGTTTATTCAAATGCAGATTAAGATTGCAGGAATTAGTTATTTTTCATTGTTATGGCTCATTACTGAAATGGCATTAGCATTTGTAGCACTACAGAAAGCAGAACGGCATAAAATACAGAACCAAGATATGGATAAATTGAGAAACCACTTGTAAAGTCCAATCCTTTTGATTTTGTTGATTTATCTACGGTTAAAATATAATGAACATCAAGTAAATATATAACAGTGAAAAAACAAATGGGCGTTATCCCCTGTCCTGTGTCCTCACACGTCTCGATCGTCGATGTAGTATTTATCATTCATGTTTCTGATTGGTGTGTGATGGAGAAATACATCACTGTATCCATGATCACGTGACACAGTACTAGTTCTGATCTACCTTGTAAGTATCTCTGGTGCAACCGAAATTCTACCATATTGTTTTTAAGCGAACTACTCTCAGCATATGGTTTAGGACTGACTTTACACCCTGAGTTACGATCGACCTTACATTCAGCAAGTGCAACAGGCCCCTGTACTTTGAGGGTTTTTTTCATGTAATACTTTGGTAAAATCTCTACTTTCTAATCACTATATTTTCAAACACTACATCACTTTGTTTCTTTTACTTGTAAAGTCATAAGGCATCACTGTAATCTATCTTGTCCGATGTACACTTTTATATTTATCGAGGCAGGTTGTATTGTGACAGCTAGCTATTAGCGTTTATCTAGTTTGTATCATCAGAATTCTTATCATGCTAGAAAACATTTGATATATTGTTTGAGCTGTTGTTAGCATTCATTAATGTTTTGTGACATTCTTTGGTCCCTTGGTGAAAGGGCACTAATTTAATATCAGTAAAATCATATGCAATGTGAGGCATAGGTCTTTTTCATTCATGAGTATTTTTGTACTTTTATTTTCATACTGTAAGTAAATTGAAGAGTTTATACTTTTCTACATTAACTGGATTGTTTATTTAGTAATTGTACTTTTAATTGAGAAAGGAATTGGGTACTTTTTCACCTCTGCTTATAAGGCTGTGAAAATGCTGAAAAATTGATATCTATAGAAATCATCTGAACATTTAGATTTCTATAGATATCTATTTTTCAGACTATAGAAGTATGCTCAGGCTGAACTATGTTGGTGTGTAACACGCAAAAGTCATTAAAACACAAGCATGTAAAGGAGGCAAACAGGATGACTGACTGGAAACAGAGGATGCAAAAGAAGGAAAGAATGTGGAGGTTTTTGGTCTAGTTTTCTGTCAGATGTGTGAAAGAGTGAACAGAGGAGGGGAAAGTAGCGGAGCGGTTTGGACTTTTTTCTCTGTCTCCATCGCTCTCTAACTCTACATCTAGTCACACTATGAGGCGATAATTTGCCTTATTCTGCATATGTGAATGCAGAAAGGGAGGCGAAGAATGGGAAATCCAAGCGGCACAGTTTTTTTTTTTTTTTTTTTTTTTTTTTGGCACAATAATCTTACTAACATTTTAAAGGCTTATTTTTCTCATGTACACTGTAGGTTTTGCGTCTTATGGATTGCATGATGTGTTTAACTCTAAGGCATATGTAAGCGAGATTTCAGAATCATTTTTAAATTATTGTTTTTGTTTTTATTTAAATGGGTTTGTGATTAAGGGCAGCCTACTGGTGCAGTAAATAATCTCTCACCTACAAGTAGGGTAAACCGCAATTAAGAACACCCGGTTTCATAAGCTTTCTTACATTTCAATTTCAAATTAAAGATTACTTCTCCCTCTTCTTCACAATCCCCTGGACTCCTGTCTCAGAATAATTGAACAGAGAAGTTGGGCCATTCAAGATTTCAGTGACTTCTGCGGAGACAGGTTAAAGAGACTTTCTCATTCTTTACCTGCAGAAAAAACACATTACTCCTTAATTTCTCACTTTCAAATTGAAAAATTCAGAAATAAATATTCAATATGGTTAACATTAACATTACTGCATTAATATAAATCTGGCCGCAGCTAAATATGTGTATCATATTGAATCTAGTAGCATTGTACAGGGATAAAAACGAATTGAGTAACTAGATTAATGCCTATATATTTAACAATTTTGACATCTGAAATAGTCATGCAAGTTATGTGTTCGCATGTTTACAAGAAAGAACACACATTTCCAAATCTCCCTCAAGGACTAAATATTTAGAATAACCAACTTATTTATATTTGCTCACAAATTTGATTTTATTTAATTTAAATGCTAAAATCACAGTTAATTAAATAAAAAAAAATCTTAGCAAGTGCCTGTTCTATCAAATGCCTGTACTTTTGATTATCCATAGCTACGCTACAGTTTTGTTTTTTGCGAAGTTTTTTAATACATTTTGTCAGACTGCACTGAGACCTCTGGGAAGACAAGGATACTGCCACATTTGGATTGATGCAATACATGAATCGTATATTTAACATTTATACTGTATTAAATAAGTCATGTCACAACTGTAAATAATATGTCCGTAATATGAAATGAAATTCAGTTTTTTCTCAGTTTTACTATATATAACCCCAGGGAGAAAACACTACAACTTTCCTGACATTGTGTGATAATCTGATAATCATCTAGCTGCAAATGTACAGTACTCCTATAGATAAATATAATAATAAATAATGAGCACTTTAGATTAAATATCTAATAATGCTGTTTTGACTGTGTGTCAACGCTCTAGCTAAGATGTCTTTAAAACTTTATTATCTGTAAATAAATCTTTGCCAGCTTTTGCTGAGCAATCAGAATTTCCTGACCTGCCATCTAGATGATGATGAAATATGCAATGGTGCAAACTGGAAGTGGGACTATGCAGAGCAAAGGAGAAAGTGAAATAACTCCTTGTAAATTAATTAGTTAACAAGTTTACATCAGATTGTCCACTCAAAGTCACTCAAGTCCACTCAAAGTCAAACAGCATTGCAGGAGTTCTCAGTGGAGACCGTTTTATAGCCAAGAACACCATGCAATGTCAAAATATTTTTCATGGTGCGCTTATGGACCTTGTATCATTTTTGGACCTTTTTTATGAATATCATCCAACCATTCAAATATTAGACCAATATAAACCGTCATACTTACTTATTTTAAGGTTATTTTTAAGGTTATTTTTATTCCTGAATGTTACACCTAATCCATCCCAAACTACATACATTGAGTTCAAGTGTAGTTTTGAAACATTTTGTGTTTGTTTGCTTTTTTTTATATATAAAACTTGCAAATAGATTTATCGTTATTTATGCACATTTTCAATACTCTAGCTTTACATTAAATCCTTTCAGTTCAAGTGACCAGATAATTAGACTTATAAACATAAGAATGAAATAAATGTTTCACCTATTTAGAAGTTTATATTGAGGTCCATAGCTGTCATATTACTCCCTATAAAATTGGATACGATACGACATGCCTATTGCAGACCCGCTGGTCCTCAGTCCCCACTTTGCGGAACAAAACATTAAAGATATCAATAAATCAGCAATCTACTTTACTTTTAAATTCTTTTTCTTACCAATAAGGCCACAGGCCTCAGAATTTGCATAAAGAAATTCAGAGTTTGAATTTGATAAATTCTTATAGAAGCTGGGCCCTCTAAACACCACTAGGAAGATACACGTAACGCCATTATCAACCCCGATTCTTTCCCAACATCCTGTCAGAACTTCTAACAACGGAAAACATCCCAAGGTTGGCTTTACTGTAGATTCATTTATATGTAGAATCATTAATTATAAAGCTGATTCTTTAAATACTGTTTAAGTTATAGGCACAGGTGTAAAACATTTTAAAGGATCGCTCTTTTGTCTTTTCATGTCCGCAATGTCCCGATAACCATGCATTAATGATTAACAGTAAATGTTAGCCCAATAATTGTTTTAGCTACATTAAAAAAAAAAAAAAAAAGTTTAGCCAAAACGTTTATCTATCTATATTATGTATAGTTTATATATTCTGCAGTCTAATGCTCTTAGATTCAAATAGTCAAACACAAATGAACTAATAAACACAGAAAAATGACCTGAATTGCAGTACTTACACTCTTAGGGGGGAAAAGGGTTCTTCATGGGTTTTTTAGGAGTTCATTATATAACTAAGGTTTCTTGGCCTCCATAAACGGTTCCACCTGGAACCCTTTCTGATCAGGAAACACTTGGTTGCAGGCTTCTACATAGAACCTTAAAGGTCCACAGAGGGACAACCGAAGAACGCTTACAGACTCTACATTTTGTGACCGTGGACATATGTTCAAAAATTAACATTTAAAACTGTTATTCTGTGAATAACTAACAGTGAACCTCAAATATTTTCATGTTGTAAGGGCAGTTTTGCATTAGGCCTTTCCATTTTTCATTTTTCACATATTGGAAACAATTAAGCCTCAAGGAGAAGACTTTTTATTTTTATTTTTTTTGCATTTGTCTACAAAGCTTGCTACAGGTTCCCATAGCAATCATGCTGAGTTTTAAAGTGTACCAGTACACCCATGTGAGAGAAAAAAGTTGAACCTAAAACCGGTATGGATTCTTTGGCTGTCTTTGTGGGGAACCCTTAAATGTTGTATGCATGTAGAACTATACAAATGAGTGTTTCCCTATCGGAAAGGGTTCCAAGCAGAAGCCCTTTAGGAACGTAGCAACACTTAACTGTCCAAAGAACCCTTGAAAAACTCTTGAAGGGTGTTTTACTTGTAGAGCAATAACAGCGGTATGTTTTCATCTTTCTGGATTATATTTATATGCATACAGCATGCTGTTAATGCAGGTTGTATGCGTATAGAATGATGGCAAACATAAGTGTATGTTATGGGAGATTTAATCATAAATATTGAAAGATATGACTTACCTTTAGAGTTTTAGTCCAGGCCTGGAGGTTGCCGAATGTTTTCACAGAGGACCCGAGAGAGTGTGTGTGTGTGTGTGTGTGCGTGTGCGCGTGCGTGTGTGTGTGTTTGGGCATACACCCGTACGAGAAAAGAGCGAGACAGTGGAGGCGTTGGTAATGGTTTGTGCTTTGGTATGGTAGTCTCTCTTCTTCTGATCTCTTGAAGACTTCGTCACTGGGATCCTGGAAACAAAAAGAAAAAAAACATCACACAGAATAAAAAAACATGTAACGCGCCAAGTCAACCCATCAGAGCATCTCTCAGTTTGACAAAGCACTCATCCTTTCCCTTCGCTTATCTTTTTTTCAATCATTTGTCTTTTGCATTTATAAAAATTTTTAACAATGTCATTTTACTTATTTTCCCATCAAAATTTTTAAAGTTTTATCTAGTACTTCTGAGTATAGATATTATAGACAGTCGAGAGTTTCGCCCCTTTTTGTGTGTGATTAGGGTTAAACATCTATAGTGTCACAGTGTAATATTCAATGCTTGTTTGTAAGGTGTTATAATACAAAAGAGGTTATGAAATGTTTGTACAGTTGCTGTAAAACTAATATAAATTCACACTGGTAATGTAGCCCCGTTATCTGGTAAGCTGATGGTGAGAGTGAAGGGTTGTGATGATAGCTGCTTACAACAATAGCTACAAAATTAAATATTTTCTTTTGTTTTTGGAAAACTGAACCTTATAAGGCAATTAAATATACACTGTTGCTGTTCAGGTCACAATGATGAAGATTAAAGGTGAAGATAGCAAAAGTTAGCTGGAGTGTTGTGAATGTCAGTGGGCTGACCCAGTAAAACTGAGAGTCGGGGCATGACTGTGCATCGCTCCAAGAGCAGTTTCACATTGTCAGGGCAAGAGGGGGCGTTCTCTCTCATTAGCTTCTGGTGGAAGACAAATAGGCAGACTGAGCTACAGAAAGACAGCGAGAGCGCAAAGCTTCATGTTCATACCAAAACCAGTTCATATTAAAACCAAGAGAGCAATTAAGCAGAAGTTATTATAACAAATATAAAATTGTTGCAGAAATATAGAAGATTACTTATAGAAGCAGTGTATATGATTCTTATCTTATTATCTTATCTTAATTCTTATTGCAAGCTCATTTGCTTTGAAAAACCTTTTAATCAAAAAAAGATATGACTGTTAGATTAGTCTCTGCATAAAAGACCTTTTCTCGAACCCACACAAAAAAAACCCTATTCACTGCCGTCAAAAGCTGACCCGAGTCAAACTGAAACATACATCCCCACTGAAAAAAAATACACACTTCTCACACACACACACACACACACACACACACACACACACACACCTTAACATGTTATACCCACAGCTCCGCAACCACACATTGTCATAACAAGACAGCACCGTCGCGCTTTACCAGAAATCTGTCACACTCTATGGTATAGCGTCAAATATCACCATGTCCCACTGACAGCTGGAGCTGAACAGACACACACACACAAAATGTATTGTGGCTTCTGTACAGTTACACTATAATTCTAGTTCTTGGTATGATCTTTTTCAACCTCTGATATTCTTTTTTGTCAAAGCAGTCTGATAATTATACCCATTTTCAACAGAGCTAACAAGAATAAAATTTCATGTGTCTCTGGAACGCATGTCTCCCTCTTATTAGGTATTTGTCTACGGGTTAAATTATTTGAAATGGCTCATATATACACTCTGTGTGTGTGTGTGTGTATATATATATGTATATATATATATATATATATATATATATTGTGTGTGTGTGTATGTATATAAGTGTATATATAATTTATAGAAATGTAAACTTTGAGCTGCTTAAGGAGTCACCTTTAAAGCTGAATCATTTAAATAAAACATATTTTAAGGGGTAAACACTGAATGTTTAGTGAATGTTTACTGAATAAATCTTTATGGACACACAAATCCATGATCTCACAAGATGAATGCAGAATGTTATGTTTATAGCAGCAAACAGAATGATTTATCCCTAACAAATGAGTCCAGTTTTGCTCGCTTCAGAAGACTCATGAGGCAAATTTAATATGAAATAGTTTACATTTAAGTAGAAGTTTGTTTATTTCAGTGGGGGAGGGGAAAGGGGGGGTATTTATTATTATTATTATTATTATTATTATTATTATTATTATTATTATTAATTTTTAAAAAATGTCACCACTAATTTTTAAAGTAGGTTTAAGATAATAAAACGATCTGGATTAGTTTTTTGTAATAAGATTTTTTTTTGTTAAGGATAGTATTTAGTAATATTTATAGTCATTAATTAATTGAAGTATGTTTATTATTTTAGATACTGTTTCTCTATCTATTGTACAATTTTGTGACCAGACCTGGCACTAGTCAGACCAGTAGAAGAAAGAAAGAAATGGGGAAAAAACTTGTACACGAATGGCTTAAATACATTTGCTGCCTGTTTTCCATTGAGAAAATGTAATAAAATAATCTTAAATTATTTCTTAATTACTTATATTTCATACTAGGAATTTTGTCACCATCCAAACTCCATGAATCACTGGACTGAAGAGACGGCTTATAAGGAGACACTAAAACTTTTAATGGAAAGCTTTATTGCTTTTTGCACAATTATAGTGATCTTGCCTTCATTACTTTTTTTTACATTGTTCCAGACTTTTAATATTCATTATTAAACTAATTTACCAGTTTTCTTAAGAGCCAACAGACAATTGTCTGTGATATGAACTACTTAGAATGAACACCGTTGATCTGAGCATTAGGTTTATTTGTTCCTTGATTATATTGATTCTGAAATATTTTACAAATGTTAAATATTTTTGTTTATAAATCTATTTGTGTATATATAAATTATATCAGTAATATTCACCTGCAGTGTTTTTGAAAGATTCATTAAAATTCTGAATTTATAATAAAAGTTTTGTTGCCTGATAAATGCAGTATTCTTAACCACCTACTGATTTTTTTTTTCCTTTTTTTTTTTTCAAACCACTGATTTTTTTTTTTTAGTTTGTTTTTTTTAATCAGTGAGAGGAAACGTGAATGCTGCAATACATACCTGCAGATTCGCAGATTCACAGATTCACACACTCATAGAGCCATGCTGTAATTTTATTAAACTGTAAAAATGGGGTGTTAAAAGAATAGAAATGAGAAAAGAAAAGAGAATGTGACCAGATATATACACCTCCAGAGTGTCTGGCGCTGTTATATACTGCAGCTCTATAGCCTCGCTATACTGTAACAAACTGCTATGAACTTGATCATTGTTTAAGATGATAAGAAATGCAATAAAAGGCATAACAGCTTTACAAATATTTAACTATGACTCAAGGGTCTTAATGCAACTCTATCACCACAACACAAGTGAGCACATCATACAAGTGAGTTAATAGTTACTAAAGTTAGAGAAATTACAAAACCAAACATTATTAATTACCAAGCAGACTGCACTAAAACATTGTTGTATGGAAAAAAAATGCTTTTTCATCTTGAGTTTCAGTAAAGAGGAAGTACTTGAGTTTTATATAGTACAAAATAGTGGTGTGTATGACATACTTAGACACACCTGTACATACTTATACTCTTCCTTTTCCTGCCCTGTAAAATAACGGCAGGTGGCACATCGCCAAAAGACACACACTTTGTGCTTTATATAAAGTCACATTCACAGAAATAAAAAACATGTACATCGTATCCTAGTCACAAGTAGCGCGCGAGAGAGAGAGAAAGCAGTTACATGACACCAGATGTATCATATTCAGCTTTTATTTTTTTGCATTTGTTTTTTTTCATGGTAGCTCATACACACACAAAGCAAGAATGTCCTATCCAGCTGTAATAATACTGTTTCAGTGAATCCATTTCACTGTTATATGTTAGTATTAGAACACAATTTCTAAGAGACTAATTTCTAAAATAGACACTGCATTCTTCAATATTCCAAAACTAAAATGAGCATAGCGATGAGAACAAACAGAGCTTGTTTAACATTAGCTTTCTATTCTGAAAAGGAGCCTTGTGTTATTATGTGCGTATTTTTGCTAATGTTCCTATCCTGTATAAGGAAAGGACAATAAAACAGCTTGTTTGGCTTCTAGCTGCAGATTCTGCAAAGGCACTGTATGGTCCACAGCTAGATTCTCTGTATCTGTACTGAGACGGACCCGGGCCTCAGCAGGCAGATTGACAGCAGTCAGCTGGAACGTCACAGGGGCATTGCCCCAGTTTAAGGCAGTGATGAAGCGTTCACTCTGATCCCACAGGCGGAGGAATGCAAACGAGGAGTCGGTGCTGGATAGGGTGGCATATTCACCATGCAGCAGAGCTCTTTCTTTAACTCTAAGGTCACTGAGAGTCTTAAAGAAGCTTCGCAGTGAAGTGCGTTCTGCTCTCAGATTCTGAGAAAGAAAGAGAGAGAGAGATGAATGGACTTATTGCGTTCAAATGAATGACAAACTTACAATGTACATTTGGTCCTGTATTTCTAAAGTTTCTCAGAATTACTTACAGAAATATATGGCTAAATCCTACAGAGCAAGCACTATATTTGGTAAACCTCATATTTCACTGATAAACCTTTTCATACCTAGGCTGAATACTATAAATAGCATGATCCTTTTGGACCATTTTCTCCCTACTTAGCCTGAAAAGCACATTTCACAGTATGTTAAAAAGCCTACTGTAAGCAATTATATACAGATAGATACACAGACATCTCATTCTTGCTATAGATATAGTTCTAAATCAGTGTAAATATCAATCAATTTATTTTACTCTAAAAAATTGCAACAATATTGTATTGCAATTACATTTCAGCAAATGGTGTTGGCAGTGTCCCTTGGAAATACTAAAAGTGGTGAACCCATTAATCACGGGCCTGCATTAATTTAACAATGATTTTTTTTTCTTTTTTTTTTCTGTCTCATCATGACAGTGCCACAAATTATTAAGAATCCCACAATAACCTTATCTGGAACATCTGTGATTGATCAGACTAGTCACAGACCACATTACTGTTTTTTTTTTTCGTTTTTTCTTTAAGAGTTCTCATTTGCATATTGCATTCTGAGCTGAGATATCCGACTGCAAAGGAAATGTAGACCTGAGGTTAGATACAATAAGGAACTATTTTTGTGACAAACGTAGGTAGTGCAATAACATGTTTGTAATCACCTTTGCTGTTTCATTGTTCTCCTCAGCTGGATTTTCCAAGTCCCAAATTCCCCTAGGGGGTTCCTGAGAAGAAATATTTCAATAGAATTAGGCCCATTCAAGCAAGCTTGTCAGAGAAAACCTAAGCAGTGTAACTATTTTTCCATATATATCTATGTTGAATATATTAGTCAGTCCAGATCTTTTCTATCTATCCACCCATCTGTACTCACCCCCGCCTTCAGTCCAACCTCATCCCCTCTGTTGAACACTGGGGTGCCAGGCAGGGTGAAGAGCAGCATATGGTAGAGGCGTGTGGGCAAACCTGAAGTTTGTTTACTCAGGCTCCAGGCAAGTTTGGAGTAGGTGGAATTGAGCGTGGTGAAAGCATTAATCTCACGCATCCCGAAATTTGGCAGTGTAGTTTCCAACAGATCAACTCCAGAGCTCATAATCAGCTGAAAGGCATGGTCTACTGACTGATTTCTGTTTGAAAGTATCAGAGCCCTGTGAAAGAAAAAAGGCATTAGTAAGCTATAGATTCACTTTAAGTTTTATTATAAATGTGTCATTTGTTATATAATACCCAGTAAATAAATAAATAAATAAGTCCAGCATCATAGAGTTAATCTATATATATTTTTATATTTTTTACAGTCCATAATCTACCTGAGCAAGGAGGAACAAATCCAAATAATTCTACTTCTGAGTTTGTATTTTGAGAAAAATAATGGTGAGAAAGTTCTGTAAATAAATAAGTTTTTGTTTTGCCATTTTTTATTTTCTCCTATAATGCTGGATTTATGGTACATCCTTATTCCTAATCTAAGTGTTGATTGTTGCGAATATGCTATAACACCACGATACAAGCAGGGGGAACTAGCAGCACTGCTTTAAAAAAAAAAAAAAAAAAAAAAAAACCTTTGGGAAAATACTTCAGTGTAACCACAAGGTGTCCCTACAGCACCATTTACCGTTTTTTAGTCCCGTCTGTGATATTGGAATGAACAACATTGTGGATGGACTGCCAGGTACTAGTTCTGTCATCTGGGCTCATATCAAAAAGGAGAATGCCGTCCACACCTTTTTTCAGCCAGTAGGCACATGCATCCTGGTAGAGAGCAAAAAAAAAAAGATTCTTCTATACAGTCATATTTTCTAATGCAAGAAATATGACCTCATTTGAACTTTTGCTCACTCATTTTTTTTAAAAATATATTCTACAGATTTGTGGTTCTGACTAGTACCTACCTTAAGTTTTTCAGCAACAGTGGGATCTTTGCTGAACCAAGCATCCATTCCTTTATAGTTGGGTGTCAGATCCAGCACTATAGACATACCTGAGAGAGAGAGAGAGAGAGAGAGAGAGAGAGAGAGAGAGAGAGAGAGAGAGAAGTAAATATACCACAATACTGTACAAAATATAACCAGTTCCCCTGGAGTGTACACACATGTATGAAACCATTCAATGGTGTTTTGTTTGGAGAGTGGTTCATAAGACAGAGGGAGATATGCCAACACACTGACTGACATATGACAGCATGATGGATGTGACTAGATGCTTTCACTCTTCAATGAGCTTCTAAACAATATCATAGTGGGTCATGAGTATTTAGGGACCCTCACTCTTCTTGTGGGCTCTTTCCAGCAGGCTGACAAGGTCCTCCTCAGTGCCAAACAAAGGATCAATCACTGTCAACTTCAGTGTACTGAGGTGGTCTTCCTGAACAGTGTGTATTGGGCCCAGGATCAACCCTTTCACTTTCAGCTGGTTCAGACTGTCCAGCTTGTTTTCTATTCCTGTAAAGAGAGAAGGAGATAGAGAGAACATGAACAAAATCAGTAGAACAGATCATACTGTACCAAACCACAGCCCCATGCTAAATCTTTATCCATTAACTAGTTATTACAACCGTGTTCATACATATGAAACATTACAAATGTTTTTGTTGCTGATAACTGATATAAGGCCACGAACATTTAATGGCTGAAAAATTGTAAAAACATTTTCATGGGTTTGACTGTACACAGTACTTCTGTCTTTCATTGCAATTACCCAACACAAAAAAACAACCCCTGAGCAGGCAATAATTTTTGATGAGAGAAGCAGATTGTGGACTATTTCTCAATTTCAGCATGTGATCTCAAGCATGTGGGTCACAAGACACTGGCAAGTTTCGCAATAGCTTTGACTGAGGCTGTACACCAGCCTCCCAAACCTAGTGTGAAAAAAATAAACAAAGAATTCCATAGTGGCATCCATTTGAAATGATCTGGTATTTTGGCCACAGTCAAAATATAAGCTTTATTTCCCTAAGACATTGTAGCAAATTTATATGTGGTACTTTGACATCCTTAAACTACCAGTATTTTATTCAGTTACTTGAAGCCTATTATTCAGTATCTACAAATTTGCTCCCGATAGTGCCTTGCATGGCAGCGCTGCAGCCGGTGGTGTGTGAATGTGTGAATGAGAAACAGTGTAAACTGCTAAGGTTAATAAATAAATAAATAAATAAATAAATAAGAACAGCTATATAAGTGAAGACCATTTACCATTTTAAACTGAAACTAACAGGAATGCTATGTAGCTATGAAAGCAAGGAATGTAAGTTTAGTTCACTGAACTCTTACTATCATTCAAAGAAAAATTGTTTATAAGCTATCATAATGCATTATGCTCTAACTGGAAGTGCATGTTGTGCCAGGATCAAGATGGAAGGACACTTTAACATATCAGTGATTTAGTGATTTTCCTAGAAGATTGCTGGGAAACATAGGATAACATAGGACAACTTGGGTAAGTCCAAGTTGGATAAGAAGTTTTTAATTCTTAATAGAAAAACATTTTAACTCATCTCTGAAAAGCTATTATAATTTTGTAACTGTTTTTTTTTTTTGCAAAATGCAGACCTAATGACCTGAATGCCAATTTGACCTAAAAGCACAGTTATGGCATTATTTCAATACCTTTAATGTTTTCAAAGGAGTTCATCACATCAGCTATCTTGTAGAGTGGACCCTCATTCCACCAGTGCATTTCAGGAATGGGTTTACACCGTGGAGCCTGAACAATGATCACTACTGCCCCGGCCAGCATACCAACCCAGCCGAGCCAGAACAGAACCAGCAAGACCCAGCGAGTCCGCACCCATCTGAATAAACAGCGAGAGTCAATTTCAAACTAGGGGAATCACTTGTCAAATCCCAACACATACATTGAAATATTATCCCCTCAAACAATTTTTTGTTTGTGTAGAAACTGACTGGGCTCACATTCTACATATACTTCTTCCAGAGGTAGGGATTGTCTTATCTCATGAATAAGGTGAATCTAAATTGTTAGCAACCCTATTATATATTTTAGTCACTTAGAGCAATAGAAATTTCTGCATTTTTCAGGGAAATTAATACAAATATTTAAGCCTAAGCCTGATGGTTTGTGACCTTATGCCTTCATAAGAACGGTTTGGTGCATTTGAGAGCACATACCCTGTGGTGCCTGCTACTTTCATCAGTTCTTCTTTACTCAGGCCAGTGAATTTGACCTCTTTTTCCTCCGGCACCTTCACTTTCACGCAGCCGTTCTTTTCCGTGTCTGTGTTAATTGACTGCTTCTCCTGCTCCAGCTCATTCAGCTCCACCTCCTTCATATCAGCCTCTTTACTCATGGTGTCTCAAATGAATTCTTAGTGACAACAGAAGACATATACTATGACATTAAACTGCCGCAAGTTTGTTAACTAAACTGATCCTCCAGTTCAGGTCGATAACCATGATAAGTTACTGTAATAGCTTTTAAAAAAAAATTAATAGTTTTATATAGCTGCTATGACAAAAATATAAAATCTGTGCTATGACATGTTACCTTTAAAAGGTCTTTATGTCTCAATTAATAATAATAATAATAATAATAATAATAATAATATTTTGAAATTTAAAGACAGTTACCACATCTATTCAAATATGAATTGGTATTTATATAGCTATATCAAGATATCAAAGTTCTGTAAAATAAGAGTATTGCTTGAAGTTTACATTACCGATAAAGATGGTGAATAGGTCTCTTGTAACAGGGCCTCAGTGGGTTCAAATCCTGCCACTTACATCAGAAGGCGCTGTGGCAGTGACATTAGCTCTTATATAGTCCTATGGACCGGCCCCTGCTCTAAACTCTGCCCCCGCATTACTATTGGCTGGACATGAATAAAGTCAGAACAGGGCTCCTGAGAATCTGCCATCGTTGCACGCACTGATAAGACTAGGCAGTGCTGTCATTAAGTGATAAGACTGCCTTTTTCAAGGCCCCTTGTTGACATCCGGGTCGTAGCCACGTGGGTAGCACAGTTTGGCAGCACTGAGAGGTTTATTACTCCTGTACAATAAATACAGAATTAATTAATCATATGTAGCTCATTGTAGTGTTGTAGGTACTGTATTTCAACCAAATAATTTGTGTATTAGGAACTATTAAGCAGTCATGAAACCAAGTCTTTTTGCAGCGACAGACAAATTACCCTGTACACATTCATCTTTGTCCTATACATAATCAAACCACAGAATTATTGCAGTCGGTCCACTATTTAGTGTGCTAGTAATGGGAATTCCAGCCCTTTTACTGAGTCAAATCATTTGACTCAGCTCACTGTTTTGGCTCCCATATGCCATGAGCCTGTGCCCTGTAATGGGTTGGCACCCTATCCAGGGTGTAACCCTCCCTTGTACCACAAGCAGTGTTGTGTAAGTTACTCAAAAAAAGTAATCCACTACACATTACTAATTATTACTTGTAATTTGATTACATTACTGATTACTGCATGTACATACAAAGATACACTACAAAGTGAAACCCATAGCTCTTTCAGTAATTTTAGTGTGCGTCAATGTTCAGCATGATCAATATGATCAGAAAAAGTCGGATTTATCCTAAAACATGCCTCGGATGTTGTCACTGTTGTCACTGTTTTTAGAACTACCAGACTGATCAAATATAAAATGTTTCTAACTAGGCTAGTTTGGTGTTGCTAGCCAAGAGAAGGCACAACTAATCTATCATTGTATGGGTTTAGCTGCTACAGTGCCATGCAAAGTTCACTATCTTTCCTTATACTCTGCTCATATCATGTTCACGTAAACTGGAACTCATATAGACATTTATACACCTTGTTTTCCTGCTCAGCATCAGAGGATGTTACTGTTTCAGTTTCAACCCATTTACTGGTTTTTAAAAAATCAGCGTATATCCATTTTTTCCTCACACTGACATTGTGAGCTAGCGTTTGACAGAATTGAGAGCTGTCAGCCAATAAGACATGAGTGTTTCCACATATTTTCCTGTAAACCCTGTCTGATTGGTCTCGCCTCCATTCACTAAAGTTATAAAATTACAACCACTGTCTTCTTTACTGATGTTTAGTTACGCAGTGACAACCCGCTCCAAGTGGAGAATTATTTGGGGCAAAAGAAAAAATCTTTGGGGCAAAACATGATTTATTGTAAACAAGCATTTTACTTAATATTGTTTTCTAAACAATAAATTTGTGAGACAAGTAACATAATTTTATTCACATCAGTAACTGTAATCAAATGAGATATATTTAAAATATAATGTGTTACGTTACTGTATTATCAGAAAAATAATTAGATTACAGTAATGCGTTACTGTGTATACCTAACTCCTTGGATAGGCTGCAGGCTCCCCGTGACCCTATGTAGGATAGACAGTACAGGAAATAGATGGATGTATACCATGAGCCCCATTTGCCTTTTTTTCTGAATAAAGTCTGTGATATTTTTGACCAGTGGTTGTTCTTTTTTTTTGCGTATACATTTACGCCATTTGGGAGAGGCCCTTATCCAGCACGACTTATATTTATACAACTGAGCAGTTGAGAGTTGAGAGTCTTGCTCAAGGGCCCAGCAGTGGACGCTTTATAGTGCTGGGATTTGAATTCACAACCTTCCGATCAGTCGTCCAATGTCTTAACCACTGAGCTACTACTGCCTTATATATGTCTGAATTTGTGTCATGAATTTACTCTAACATCTACTTAATAAATGAACATTACTTAGCATTGCAAATATCTATTTAAATATTGTACATTCAGAAAGGTACTACAAACTACACTGACAACTCCAGGAAGCATTCCTGCATTAATGTTACTGCGTCTATGCCTCATTAAGAACGATTCATTCCCATTTATCCCAACAAATGAACCCTGTTCAGCTGTTCATTTAGCCGGCTCATTGTAGGACTTGAATGAAACAACAGTGTACTTTGAATAAAGCTGTACTGGTAATCAGCTAATCATTCAAATAGACAGAAATTATGTTGACCTGTCATAAAATATTACTTAATTGAGATTGTGACTCAAGTTCAAAGTATAGTAGTTTACCCTGAAGAACCTTTGTCATTATGATATCTGTTAATATAGAGCTGTGCATGCATACCCAATGACCTCAACAACTGTAAAAGAGTCAAAGTACAGTCATAAGCCGTCATTTCTCAGTAGGCCTAACACTGAGCTGTTTCTAAAAAAGAACAAGCATAAAATTCTCATGTTTTCTTGTCTTGAGTCATAATAGTCTCCTCACTTTAGCTACCAACCTGCCCAAGTAAAATGAATGAATGTGGCTGTGATACAAACTATTTATCAGGTTCTCTGACATTCTTTGTTTAATATGCTCACGCCAGCACATAATCCCCCCTCAGCACCAACCTTTGCCCTAGAATTTCCCGTAAGCATTTTTTTTCAAACTATTTTTTCATTTTCCTATGCACCCATTCTCAGTTCTCCTTCCGCATGGAAAGAGGAAGATTGTGAAACCTGGTCTATTTTTTCTCATGGCTCAGCAGGGGATGCAGGGTTTTACAGAGATATTCAACAGGGGTTAGAGAGGACCCGCCATAGCCTGCCTAATCCTGCTGTCTTAAGCCCAGCTTCAAAGGCATAAAAAAATAAATAATAAAAACTATAGTGGACTGGATTGGTCCTTCAAGAGGATTGTTTTTCTGCCTTTTATGTTTTATGTCATTGTTATAAAAAAAACCTCAAAGCTGCAGGATGGCTATATTTTTCTTGCAGGATATACAGGAAGCCAGCAGCTTTCATTTGTGTTTATGGCTGTGCATTTCTATATACACTGGAATTTACTACTTTATTGCTAGGAGTTCATATGGAATAGCAATGTCAAAATTGTTTTTATTGCTGTGTTCCAAACAATATAGGTTAAAGGCCCAAATAAGTACAAAAAGTAGATGATATAAGCTACACACCCTATGTTGCTAAAAGCCATTTGAGTTCTGTGCTTACTTCTCAGGGCTTTTGTTGTTGTTGTTCATTTGTCCATAAAAAAAAAATGGAGAATGGCCCTGGATTTTACATCTGCAAGCAGGCTTGTTTCCCTCAGGACACCACATGTTCTGGTCTTGTAACTATTTAAAATAACCAAAAAAAGAAATTATTAATATTAATAATGTAACAGAATTTTGAACCTGGAAGCAAAAGCTGACACTTTCCAGTTTATGAGAAGTTAAGTCATGAAATTAAAAGATCATTTTAACACCTGTAGTAGGTCAGGCCATACAGTTATATTGTACCACTAGTGAAATAAAACATGATACCATGCTTGTATGATACATGTCTTTATTTATTTATTTATTTTAAAAAAGTGTGTAGTACATAAGCAATACTGTATTTAAATACATAATGTGTGTGAACAACAAAGCCAGTCCCACTAAAACAGTGTTAACAAACTGTATGTGTGTACATAAGAGATGAATAGGTCCTGCTGAATCCTGTATTTGCTTAAGCCAGAAAAAAGCACTCTCACTGCTTCTTATCACCTGCTTTCAGCTGCTCTCCCCTTACTAAAATGCTCCACAGTGTTATTACACCAATATGAACATTGCTTTGTCAGCTGTTTTATTGTCTCCTTTTGTCTTTCCCTTTTTATCTCTTCATGTCTTATCTCTTATCTGCTTTTCAGTTCTGTTCATTTCTAGCTTGGAGATGAGTATAATTTTCTTACTCTCAGTAGTACCTCATGGAAACAAAGTCTAGCTTGTAGTCTTTTCCTTTTACTTCTGTTTTTATGGTTCATTCTCTCTCACTCTTTTAAACCCCCCCCCCCCCCCTTCCCCCCCTCTTCTCTTCCACTCTGTCTCTCACAGAGAACAATGTCAGAGTGTTTTCCAGGGTGACAGAACTGAATGTTGTCCCCTCCGTATTGCAGAGGAGAATTTCAAACAGCCCTGAGGGGCACCAGGGGCATATGGATCAAGCCCACACTTTCTTTCCGCTACACTAAGCACTTTCTATTCAGTTTCACAAATTGAGGAAAAAGGTTTCTCTGAAATATGATGAACACTTACATGACTATTCTACATAGATTTTGAATATTTATTTATTTGATTTGGTAGGGAAGAGAAATAGCTGAAAAATGCTCTTTTAAGGTTTTAGCTTAGTGGTTATCTAACAATAACTAAATTCTGCTCCACTTGTTCTCATTGCGCCCTCTTGTGGTGCATCTTTAGCTACACTGGCCTTCTGATTCTGTACCAGCAAAGGCTAGCTTTCATGGGTGTTAATTGTTTATTGGCTGATTTCAAAAGTTGATTGTTATTACTAAATGAAAATTTATATAGCTCTAACTTGATAATACATGAGGACATGAAAAGTTTTAGAAATGTATAAATTTAGGCTATAAAATATAAAATATCCCCCTACATGGACCCCTATCCCCCACCCCACCCCCACCCCCACCCCCAAAAATAAATACATAAAATGCAAGTTTTTGATTTTATGTTTGAGTAAGTGAGCAAAAGCTGAGTAAGAGTACATGTTTGTGCAACAATGTTTTCCCCAATCTTGCCCACTCCTGCGGGAAGCCTGATCAATGTTTTCTGGTTCCACAGTTATTTTTACACTCTTATTTTCATTTGTACCTGCCCACAGCGTCTCCTAATAAGCTTAGTTTATTCCCCAAAATATAAATAAATGTCATTTAAACTACAGTGACCTTTACCAGAATAAAGCATTTCCTGGAGATAAATTAAATAATGTAGTAATGTGTTACACAAAAGTATCACAAAGTGCCACACAAACAACCTGCCACTTCCCGAACGGTCCCTGAACTTTCTTTGTCCTGCGAGGTTCAGATCTGACCTCCTGCTCCCACCTGCATGGGAGTTAAAAACCACCTGATCCCGCCACTTTTTAGCAGTCACGATGTATACCTCTAATTCAGAGTAAGAAGGACAAAGCAGACCTTCCTTAAAAGCTATTGCTTTAATTTCTCTCTTTTGCCAAGTGAGCTGGGCTGAATGCTAAAGGCAGCAGCTCTCTCAGACTTGTCTTCTTATAGGACCCATCAGGCTTGGTAAGGTAAATGTCCCATTCTGTACCAAACTAAAAGTAAGAGAGATCAATAAATACAATACAGTAAGTGATATGCTAGATTAGGGAAAAAACCTAATGTTTTTTTTTTTTGTTTTTTTTTTTTGCAGTAATTCACACATGCATACTTAAATATATGAACAAGTAGACCTTACCTCCATTAACACCTGTCGACAGGCCCCACAGGGTCCCACAAAACTATCTTTAATATCACTGAGGGAAAGCAAAAGCAGATGTTAAATAAGGTCAACATAAACATTTAATAATCAACTTCCTCTCAAGGGTAAACCTGACTATACCAGCCCCCTTGCCCCAGAGCAATATGCTTCCCTCAACATATTGCCAATATGGCATGAGCCTTACCATGTGACTGCTATAGCTGTAAAACTCCTGTGGCCCTCAGCTACAGCTCTCTGTATGGCTGTTCGCTCTGCACACGCTGTAAGGCCATAAGAAGCATTCTCTACATTGCAGCCTGATATACACAAATGCACACAATACATGTTAGAGTAGGTCCTGACAGGTGATCAACCATTATTATGAGTTTGGCCTATAAAGTATACGTAGACAGTTCCAGTCCTGGAGGTCAGTAGCACTGCACGCTTCAGTTTTCCCCTATTAACATTCATCTTGTTCAGTGTATAAAATGTGATAACTGCAGTCCTGAACTGAAAGTTCCCATCCATAACCCATACATGTGTACCTGTGATTATGGCACCTCCTGATGTCAAAATAGCGGCACCAACTGGGAACTGGCTGTAGGGGCAGTAAGCCATGTCTCGTGCCTGTAAGCATTTTGCTACCAGTTCTGCAACTTGATGAGACATAAACATAAAGGACAGTTGCTGAAATAAATACACTCACTGAGCACTTTATCAGGAACACTATACCTATACTGGGTACGGCCTCCATTCACTCTCAAATCAGCTTCAATTCTTCGTCGCATAGACGCCACAAGATTTTGGAAACATTCATTTGAGATTCTCTTTCCATACTGACATGATCACATCACACAATTCCTGCAGATTTTTCAGGTGCACTTTCATGCTGTGAAACATCCCAAAGTTCTTCTATTAGATTCAGATCCGGTGACTGGAAAGACCACTGAAGAACACTGAACTCATTGTCATGTTTATGAAGCCAGTCTGAGATGATGTTTGCTTTGTGACATGGTGGACATATCATGCTGGACATATCATGCTGGAAGTAGCCATAAGATGGTTAAATTGTGGTCATGAAGGGGGATAAACGTGGTCAGAAATTATACTCAAATAGGCTGTGGCATTCAAGCGATGATTGATTGGTATTAACGGGCCCAAAGTGTGCTAAGAAAACATTCCCCACACTATCACCAGCCAGGACCGTTGACACAAGGCAGACTGGGTCCATGGATTCTTGCTTTTGTTGCTTCAAAATAATAATGGGGCATCTATTATATATACAGTGCATCTGGAAAGTATTGACAGTGCTTCACTTTTTCCACATTTTGTTACGTTACAGCCTTATTCCAAAATGGATTCAATTCATTATTTTCCGCAAAATTCTACAAACAATACCCCATAATGACAACATGAAAGAAGTTTGTTTTAAATCTTTGCAAATTTATTAAATATACAAAGCAGAAAAAGCACATGTACATAAGTATTCACAGCCTTAGCTCAAGTCTTTTTGAGTATGATGCTACAAGCTTGGCACACCTATTTTTGGGCAGTTTCTTCCATTCTTCTTTGCAGGACCTCTCAAGCTCCATCAGGTTGGATGGGGAGCGTCAGTGCACAGCCATTTTCAGATCTCTCCAGAGATGTTCAATCGGGTTCAAGTCTGGTCTCTGGCTGGGCCACTCAAGGACATTCACAGAGTTGTCCTGTAGCCACTCCTTTGTTATCTTGGCTGTGTGCTTAGGGTCGTTGTCCTGTTGGAAGATGAACCTTCGCCCCAGTCTGAGGTCCAGAGCGCTCTGGAACAGGTTTTCATCAAGGATGTCTCTGTACATTTCTGCATTCATCTTTCCCTTGATCCTGACTAGTCTCCCAGTTCCTGCCACTGAAAAACATCCCCACAGCACGATGCTGCCACCACCATGCTTCACTGTAGGGATGGTATTGGCCAGGTGATGAGTGGTGCCTGGTTTCCTCCAGACATGACGCTTGCCATTCAGGCCAAAGTGATCAATCTTTGTTTAATCAGACCAGAGAATTTTGTTTCTCAAGGTTTAAGAGTCCTTCAGGTCCCTTTTGGAAAACTCCAGGTGGGCTGTCATGTGCCTTTTACAGAGGAGTGGCTTCCGTCTGGCCACTTTACCATACAGGCCTGATTGGTGGAGTGCTGCAGAGATGGTTGTTCTTCTGGAAGGTTCTCCTCTCCACAGAGACATGCTGGAGCTCTGTCAGAGTGACCATAGGGTTTTTGGTCACCTCCCTGTCTAAGGCCCTTCTCCCCCGATCGCTCAGTTTGGCCGGGCGGCCAGCTCTAGGAAGAGTCCTGCTGGTTCCAAACTTCTTCCATTTACGGATGATGGAGGAGACTGTGCTCAGTGGGACCTTCAATGCTGCAGAAATGTTTCTGTACCCTTCCCCAGATCTGTGCCTTGATACAATCCTGTCTCAGAGGTCTACAGACAATTCCTTGGACTTCATGGCTTGGTTTGTGCTCTGACCTGCATTGTTAACTGTGGGACTTTATATAGACAGGTGTGTGCCTTTCCAAATCATGTCCGATCAACTGAATTTACCACAGGTGGACTCCAATCAAGTTGTAGAAACATCTCAAGGATGTTCAGTGGAAACAGGATGCACCTGAGCTCAATTTTGAGTGTCATGGCAAAGGCTGTGAATACTTATGTACATGTGCTTTTTTTTGTTTTTTATTTTTAATAAATTTGCAAAGATTTCCAAAAACTTCTTTCATGTTGTCATTATGGGGTATTGTTTGTAGAAAATTATTAATTTAATCAATTTTGGAATAAGGCTGTAACATAAAAATGTGGAAAAAGTGAAGCACTGTGAATACTTCCCGGATGCACTGTACATGTGTGTGTGTGTGTGTGTGTGTGTGTGTGTGTGTGTGTATATATATATATATATATATATATATATATATATATATATATATATATATGCCAGGTGCAAAATAAATACCGTGGACTATCAATCAGCGAATTATCATTAGCAGGGAAGAGACAAAGAAACATACACTGCTATTTACTGTAGAAAACAACACTGAAAGAATTAAATGGATCATTTAGAATATATGCTTGCATTTCAGTGTTGTCAAAAAATAGTATAATAATACTTGTAATAATATACTTATATAGTATTTAGTGTGTAATTTTGAATCTGGTGCTTTCAGAGGACATCTTGTTTATGTGTGTAGGCAGAAGGATTTATTAGCAGTGAGCATTTTATTTCAGGTGTGTCACTTATGCACTCTTCTTCTTTTTCAGCTTCTTCTTCGTCGGTAAGACAGTTTTGTTGTTGAGCGCCATCAAGTCGTACTTGTATGTAATTCAGCAGCTTCGAGCACGTGAACAAAAGCGTGAATCTCATTGGTCGGCCAGGTTTTGACACGGCATGTCAAATAATATAAATAAATAAAACAAACCCCTCAACGTTAAAAAATCTGACGCTTTGACGCCACGTGTTTTACTCCTGGGTGTGAACACTCTCATTGACAGCTACTTGGGCGTTAAACGGACCATTTTTCACGCTGCAATCGTCCCAGTGTGAATAGGGCTTTACTGTAGCCTTTCTGTCAGCTCGAACTGTCTGGTCATTCTCAACTGATCTCTCTCATCAACAAGGTGTTTCTGACTGCAGACATGCCGCTCACTGGATATTTTTTCTTTATTGCACCACTCTGAGTAAACTCTAGACACTGTTGTGTGTGAAAATCCCCGGAGATCAGCAGTTATAGAAATACTCAAACCAGCCTGTTTGGCACCAACAATCATCTCACAGTCAAAATCACTGAGATCACATTTCCCACCTATTCTGATGGTTGATGTGAACATTACAAGTGCTGGACCTTATCTGAAGGACTTAGCCACACGACTGGCTAATTAGAAAATTGCATGAATGAGTAGATGTACAGGTGTTCCTAATAAAGTGATTGCTAAGTGTATATGACACTATTTTATTTAAAAACAACTGCAAATCAAAACTCCCTTTTTTATATTACATAACATAACTTCCAAAAACTACCCTGTACCCTAGTAAAGAATTTTATTGTTTGTAGGGAATCGGGAGTATGGTGCCATTTTGAACACAATTTATGTTTATAAACATAAGTAATCTTAAACCACATCATCCCACACTAAGATAAACAGAAACGGGTTAGATTTTATACTATTTTGTACCCATGCACAAAATCCAACAAACGAGTCTTTAGCTTTAGTAAGCCTACTTTGAAACAATGCCGCCTCCTATTGGACATAATTTGAACTACAACAGTGCTAAAAACTTTCCAATAGTCGTTCTTTGGAAACACCAAAGTAGCATTTATTTGAATCCTGTAGAATGGCAGGCCAATCTGGGGCCAAGGTTCACCTCCATAACCACCTGTTTATGCTTTTCCTCAGGCTTTTTCCCTCTTTGTGTTTAGAGCACAGCCCACTGTCACTGAGCGTTTAGGACACAGCCCACGGTCACTGAGCGATTAGGACACAGCCCAGTGTCGCCGCTGAGCGATTAGGACACAGCCCACTGTAACCGAGTGTTTGGGACACAGTCCACTGTAACCGAGTGTTTAGGACACAGCCCACTGTAGCTGAGTGAACAGGACACAGCCCACTGTAACTGAGTGTTTAGGACACAGCCCACTGTCGCTGAGTGTTTAGGACATAGTCCACTGTAGCTGAGTGTTTAGGACACAGCCCACTGTCGCTGAGTGTTTAGGACACAGCCCACTGTCGGTGAATGATTAGGACACAGCCCACTGTCGGTGAATGATTAGGACACAGCTCACTGTCACTGACAGTCCTTATTGCCGAACAACTCACAGCAAGGTTCTGCTCTTGTATGGGATGAATTGCATTGTGAAAGCTCACCACAGAGTAAATAAACTAAAACTTATACTAGATAAGATTTCATCTACAATATGTGTAATTTGGGCGAAACCTACGCCTGATTGCCGTTACAGCGGATAGTGTTGATCAGATCATCTGCGGATATTCTCTATAGGCCCGAGGCGTATGCAGGTAATAAACAACAACTCTTCTTTTTAACATGACATGTGTACTTACCGGCCATGGCTTCTAAAAGAGCAGGGACTCGTTATATATGAGAACTTAATACCTAAAATAGCCCTGCTTAACGTCATAAAACAACACTCCAGTGTTTGTGTCTTAAAAGGCGATTTTCGATTTCTACTCGCCATTGGCTGGACACGGATTACGTCATTGTCAAGGGCGCCTATTGGACCAAAGGGCGGTGTCTCAGCCAGGAGAGTTGTAATATTATAGTACATGAAAACAATTATATATAAAACAAAATGGAAGTAGTGGATGTGTCATATGAATACAAAAGTTAGAAAAGTATCTATTTCAGCCTTTGAACAAATATTACACAATTTAAATGCTAACCCAACCATTATATTATCTGTATATTAAGGCACCCTTATATGTAGTTATATACCGTATATAATTGTGTATGTGACAAATAAAATCTTGAAACCCTATGGAGAATATGCAGTTCTAACACATTCGTACAAAAAATAACAAATGCAGCAAGGAATCAAAACAAGCACACACAAAAAGCACAGGATATTGAACCAAAAGGCAAACAGGTAAAGACTCCTCTGACAGTAGTGTCCCACAGCTGAGGAATTGAAGCTTGGAGGATATATGGAGTAAACCCAGAATGTTCCTGAAAAGTAAAACATTGGCAGGTTGAGGACCACTGAATGAACCACTGATTATGGAAATATTTATACGAGTCATTGACTAGGTTTACATGCACAGCACATTCCTTTTAAGGTCAATATTCAGTCATATTTGGAGCAATATTTGATGTTTATATGCATAAAGGCATCCGAATATTCCTGTATACATGTTTTTTTTTTTACTACAACGTTTTCTTTACCCCATCTTCATCTTTCTCAGACCATTTCTTACCTGTAAGAAACCAGATGATGCTGAAAATGACGATGCATAGAATACATAGAATGCATCTCTGTTTCCAGACTCCTTCATGCAGTGTGTTGTTCCAGTAGGCCAACATCAATAAAATGAGCCCACACCCACCAATAATAATCAGATATATAGGAATGTAGGACTGAATGGGGCATTCATTGAAGTGAATGGCTCCTAAATAAATCATGGGACAAGAGCATACTTTCACAACACAGGAAATATAAGACTCAAAAACATAATGCTACAATTATGTTTATTGTTTGAATGAATATAACCCAAAGGCATAAAAAAAACTAATCTTAAGAAATTATAAATTAACTGAACAGCCAAGAACTTGTGGATTTGAGAAAACAATCATTTTATAACTGTTTACCTAATCCCACAGCTGTTATCAGAACCATCCAAGCCATCAGATTCAGCAGCACTAAAAAGTAAAACAGCCAAAACAAATAGTAAATAACACACAGCCGAACTGTTCTCAGACTCCCTATGTATTTAATCAGTGTAACTCTTACCAATGAATGATTTATGACCAGCGGTTCTTTCTTCTGTTTCCATCTTCAGTGATTGTTCACTGAAAGCTAATGTCCAAAATGAATGGAAGATAATAAAACTGTTCTTAACGAAGGTAATATGGCAACCAAGAACCTATGTAGTTTTATTGTATACTGGAAGTTCATCTTTTGTTTGCAGCACTGTTATATCTTGCGTAAACACTTTGACACATTTTCCTTCCTGAGTTTAGTAGTTGGGCAACCTGTCTTTACAACATAACAGAATATTTCTAATCATTTTCTGGAGCCAAGAGGATACTGTAGTTTATACACAATACCCCTGTTAAATATTTAGCTTTTATGATAGCTGTTAGTTCTTTATTGATGGTCTTTATTAGTCTTTATATATTTTTAGTTGCACATAAACAATTTTTTATTAATACCAACATATTATGTTTACAAAATATATCATAGAACATCTTAGTGACCTTCAAATTATACTTCCCTTCAATACAGTATCTGATATCACACCCTGACTATAATCTGTCCTTTCTGCTGCTGAATTGCAATAGAGCTGTTGAAAAACAAAATTTTGTTCAGATAACGAAAAACCATATATGGAAAAATATCAGATGATCGTGTGTTGTTTTTGTTTTATATAAACTTTAATATTCTGCACCACGGCAACAGTACATGTTCATTTATGATGCAAGCAAAAACCGTTAATGAAAAGAGTAACCATATTTTGCTAGACTTTCACTATTGACTCATATTTAGATTTATGTAAAATGATTTTCAGTGACAGATTCAGGAAATTATAGTAATTCTTGAGACAGCAGGGGATTATTGTATACTGATGAAGTGACATAGTTTGTAATCCTTATAGTGACCAACATCTTTGTGAAACATGGACATACTACATAATGTTCCTTAGGAAACAGGGTCTTATAAAATCACAGATAAAACAGAAGGAAGTACAGCTTACATGACTTGCATTTAGGCACAAATAGCACCACAAACCTACAAAATAAAGTACAACACAGTGTTAAACCAGAGTGCACCAGAGTAACCCATAATATCAAATGACTTGCAAGTGATAGGAATAAATCCGATGATGATTAAGTGCTGAATAGATACTTAATTTTCCTGAACTTAAAGTGCAACAGTCAGGTTCTGAGTAATTACACATTAAACACCATATCATCTTGAGACCATAAATCCTACAGTAGACCTAGTACAAAATGAGTGTAAACATTTTAAATCTCTTCGTTTAATTACATGATGTACAGTAGTTGTATGCACTGTAGCACTACAGTGGTTCTGGAAAGTTTGTGAACCCTTTAGAATTTTCTACATAAATGTATCTACATAAATATGACCTAAAATGTCATTTTCACACAAGTCCTAAAAGCAGACAAAGAGAACCCAATTAAACGAATGTTTGAACCTCTAGGATTAGCCGTTAACTTGAAGGTGAAATTAGAGTCAGATGTTTTCAATAAATGGGATGACAATCAGGTGTGAATCAGCACCCTGTTTTATTTAAAGAACAGGGATCTATCAAAGTCTGATCTTCACAACACCTTTTTTTTAATCACATCTGTCCATGAACTGAATCTCAAGAGAAAGTGGGTCATGCAGCAAGTCAACAACCCCAAGCATACAAGTCATTCTACCAAACAATGATTAAAGAAGAATAAAGTTAATGTTTTGGAATGGCCAAGTCAAAGTGCTGACCTTAATCCAATTGAAATATTGTGAAAAGACCAGAAGCAAGCAGTTTTTTCATGTGAGAAAACCCATCAACATCCCATGGTTAAATGTTTTCTGTTCTGAGGAATGGGCTAAAATTCCTCCAAGCCAATCAATAGTTACCAGAATTGTTCAGTGTGCAGTTATTGCTGCACAAGAGGGTCACACCAGATACTGAAAGCAAATGTTTACATACTGTTGCCACTCACAGATATGCAATATTGGACCATTTTCCTCAATAAATAAATGACCATGTAAAATATTTTTTCTCATTTGTTTAACTGGGTTCTCTTTATCTACTTTTAGGGCTCCCTATTTTAGGGAAAATCTGATGATATTTGAAGTCATATTTATGCAGAAATGTAGACAATTCTAAATGGTTCACAAACTTTCAAACACCAATGTATATTCTTTATTATCGCTCTGTCCCACTCTCTCTGTAAAGTATTTTAAAATACATACATATGACCATTTAAACATTTACATGAAATTTTTACACTATCTTTGATTACAAAAGTAAAAACACCATGCTTGTGCATTATCCAAAAGCCTTTCACTTCATTCACAACATTTTCAGGAAACTGTCCTTATGACACAATTCTTTTGTGCTCTTTTGTTACATAATTTATAGAGCTGGCTGCAACAGAGTCCGAGCAGTGCCATCAGAATGGCAATGTATATAGCATTTGTAATCCAGAATGCAAACTTGTAGACGGTCCTCTCACAGTAGTCAGCAGAAAGGCGAAAGTCATAGTTTGGTTCATATGCCAAGTATACAAAAACGCTACCTGGAATAGAAAGTGCACAAGTTTTAATTATACACATGTATTGTTTATATAAAATGTTGAATTCTGTGAAAGCAAATATAAATATCCACATTCTTATCCACATTCACTCTTTCTATACATATCTATGTGTTCAATCAAATATCTTCAGTTTTTTAATACAGAGGAAAAATATGTCTTATTAATGTCCACATTTTCTGAAAGTCAGTGTTGCTAGCTAGACTTATCAAATTGAGTGATTTTGAATATTAGTTATTAGATTTTTTTTTTATTATTGATTTATGCACTGTCATGTTGACGCCTGGGACACCAATTCTACTGTCAGATACTATTCAGTATTGAGAGTAGGTGAAGTGGGACTCAGGACCAGAATCTTTTGCAGTTACACTCAGCAGATTATTAATCACACACACCTGGAATCAATCACAATCACCAGCACATACTGTATAAATAGACTCAGTTGTAAATAGTAAGTTCTCACATTCATTGTGAAGTATACATTCTGTGTCACTGTGGCAGTTGAGACCAAGCCTTGTTTTACTGTTTGCTTACCCACTTTGATCTAGTTCTTGTTAGTCAGGTTTTTGCTCTTGCCTGCCCATGTTTATATTGTTTGCTCATCACCTGACCTTTGCCTGTTTTATGATCTGTTTTACATCTTTGTCCTGTTTGCCTTGATTAATAAAACCACTGAATACTTGCATTTGTGTCCTCAAATGGTTCCTGACATGCTCATATATTTACAACATTGGTGTTGAATTTTGGATTTATGGTGGTATCTGATATTCACTCTGTGCTACATAGTCACTTTGTACTAGCTCCAATGCTTCCACTGCACATTTAATCAGGTTGCTTGCCACAGTCTGTCTCAAACATGACCATATGCTTCCCCAAAATCCTTACAATGCTCTTTTTCTCTGATTCTGAATTAGCTGCCCTTTATATTTTGTCTTATTTTTAACATTGTTTTTTAATCACCACTACTTCATCATCATCTCTCTGTAGCTCCTGGCTAACTTTCACTCTTACCTGTCAAGAGCCAGATCGGACAAAAAATGAGGAGCAGCTTGTAAAGAATCCAGCACACCAGAATGGGTTGGCCATTTGGTTGGTTGCAATAAAGATGGGGAAGAATCTGGATAAGCAGACAGACCACTCCTCCTACTAGCAGGTAGACAGGAACCATGGGCTGCTTTGGGCAATCATAAATGTGTTTTGCCCCTTTAAGAGAAAATGTAACAAGACCAGTCAGCCACCATTCAAAAGAAGAGCATCTGATAACATCTGGATGAAAATTAATTGGGTTCTGTCCAGATTTAATTGGTTATTTTAATGATGGTTGATGTTAACATGAGCTCAGGTTAATCTCCCTCACCTAGGCCAATGATGACAGTTGGTAAAAGGCTCAGAAGAATTCTTATTCTTCCTGGAAGATATAGCAGAGAAAGATTAGTAAAAAAAAATTGTCTTCTGAATTATGGAGGCACTTCATTCTTAGTACAAATACACTTTTATAATGACTTTGCTACAACTCATGTATGAGGTATCGCAGAGAGTAAAGTACAGTAAATGACTTGATATTAGTCACAGGCAAGTACATCTTCACAGCGAGTGAAAGTAAAGTTTACTGTCAGTTTGCAGAATTTTATTTTTTGCTTTAGCATACCCCCTTTATTAAATCCCTTTAGTAAAAATGCTAACAGTTTCAGTTGAGGATTTTCCATTATAAATGCTGTAGTATTTCAATACTATAAGATGTAGTGCTGTTTTGTTTCCTAGAGAACTATTCTGGCCAGTTGTTTCACATGTTCTCATCAGGACATAATCATTACACTACCAAGCTCTCATGAGGGATCCGAGAAACAGGAAGATTATTCATATAAACCCTCCAAACTCCCACTTCTTCATTTAAAACCTTGTGAATTATAACCACAATGCAGTAAAGTGTTCTGATACGAGTTTGTTTCACCCTTACTTAATGAAATTGACCTTATTTAATGTGGAACAGAGAATAGACATGGTTTACTTTTCTGATTCCACAAGTTTGTGAGAGGAGTCACATAATTAGATATTTAAATGATTCATTCTTTCAATACATCATTAAAAAAAACTAAAAGAGAACCATCTTTTAAAAGTTTTCTTTGTTACATTTACATTATATTCAAAAGTATGTGTTCACTACCATGAACTATATTAATTCCTTATGTTTGAAAAACTAGGATAGCATTTAACAATGAGAAATCATTTTTAAATCTGTCATTGTATGACATTATATCTGAAGATAAGCTGAATAAAACGATGTAAAATTGTAGATTGTTTTATTATTGATACTATCTCATTGATCACATCACAAATGTTATTTCAAACAAATATTTTAAAAATATATATTGTTTCTTGAACATTACATACATGGCCCCCTTTTCCCTAAAAGTGTAGCAAGTTGTTCATTTTGCTGACTTGCTAGTGGCAAGGCAGACCAGACAAAGTTTGGTCTCAAATCAAATTAAAATAAATTATGGTAGCAATTGCTATTTGTTAATTATCAATATGGTCTACCTTATCACTAAACTGTATTGTTTTTAGAACAATACTATATATTTCATAATAGTAATAGTAATAATAACAGTGTATGTTTAAAAATGCTAGCTTGTTCTTTGCACAGAAATATGTTTTCACTTTTCACTACAAACTTCAAAATATATTAGTTCAAAATATATAAGTTAAAAACTATATTAGCGGCTGTTTTAAACTTAAAGGCATAGCTCAAAAGTTCAACAAGAATGAAATTGTTAAAGATTCAGCATGTACCTGTGAAAATGGAGCTACAGACATACATAGCATCAGAGACAAACACCATGTTGATCAGAAGTCCGATTTTTCTATAGAAAAGTAGAAAAAAAATCCACAATATTCATAAGCCAACAACCTAAGGAAGGGTTAGTTCATTTTAAATCAAAACGATGAATCTCAGTTCCTAAAAATTACTATGTCACTGACCTATGAGAATATAAATATTAGCCATCAAGGCTGACGATTTTCTAAAGTCATCAAACCAGTCAGGTGAGCTAACTACATCTATCAAAGGCACACCTGAGCTAACACCATGTGTGTGGTGGATAATGCAAACAAATGCCAGTTGTGATGCCCTGTGGTGCTTTTCCAAAATGTGTCTGTTCACTCAATATTTAGTTTTGTGACAGTGATGATGTGAGATTTAAAAAGTATTGCCATTATTTTAAGATAGCAGTAGAACACTACAGCAGTAGATACAGTTTACATATGCCTATTCAATCTTAGTTCACAACTCCACACATTTCATGTTACCATGCATTTCTTTTGGCAAGTCAATTATAGAATTAGGCAAGTAGAGATTCTACTTTGTTCACTTCAGAGGTAATTTTAAAATAATCAATCAGAGACAGCTTTTCTTTCTGCTTTAATTCACTATATCAGAATTTGAGTGGCTCTGTTTACATACACCAAGTTGTCTCTTTAAACAGTCTGGAGGATTCCAAAAGTTCATGTAATGCCCTTGATACCATGGCGAAATCCAAGCAATTTAACCAAGACCTCTTAAACAATTTGGACCCCCCAAAAAACAGGACAATAACCTTAAGCAAACCTTGAACATTGTAACAAAATGTCCTAAAAACTAAGTGAAAGTATTGGAGTGGCCATCACAAAGCCCTGACCTGAATCCCATACAAAATTTGTGGATTGAACTGAAAAAGCTTGTTTGAGCTGATGCCCACAAACCTGGAAGTTACACGAGTTCTGTCAGGAGGAATGAGCAAAAATTCCAGCAAAATACTATGAGAAGCTTGTGAAAGGCTGCACCAAGCGTTTGATTCAATTCTAGCAATGCCAACAAAATGCAAACAAAGTGTATAGAAACTTTTGTCCCCCTGACAATCTGATATAGTAAATAAAAGCTGAAATAAATCTCCCCTTTGCTATTACTTTGAAATTAGCTCTTATGCAAATAAATTAGATACCCTAATTGACAACACAGGAAATGTATGATAAGGTGAAATGTGTAGAGTTGTGAAAAATTGAGTTTGAATGTTTTTAGCCTGTGTGTATGCAAACTTTTGACCTTAATTGTAGATTGTGGGTCCTGGAGCAGTGCCGTTCATAAGTAAGTGGACAGTGACAAGTTTTGCTCTTTTAATTTCACACTGCAAAAAGCTGGCTTTAAAATAAGATCATGACTAGGAGTCGAATTAAATCAATATTAATTTTCATTTCTGAAAAATTGTGGATCTGTTAATCCCAATTGGAATCACATCACTTCTAATTTTGCTAAGTGGCCAAATTAATACAATTTTATTGGAAATTAGTAAATAAATACCTGATTTTCTTCAGATGATAGATATCAAATGAAAGTGGGCTTTTGGTGATGCTCTGTCATGCCTGTAGTACTAATAAAGATGTTGTATGGATTAATCTGACTGTTGCAAGTAATACACATTCACTGAGAATTCAGGGCTTCATCCCTAACCACACTGTATGCCAAATTCGATGTCCAAATAGCATCGACCCCCTTCATGCATCGTTGTATGTTTTAGTGAATCCTATAACAAGGGAATGTAATTATCTTCTGCCATTGTCATTATCTCCTCAGTATTATACACTAGATTAAATGAGATACTAAAAATGTATTGTGCAGCTGTCAGGCAGTGGAGACGGTTGCAGGTGCTGGTAAGGTTTAGGTTCGGCAAACAATCCAAAACATTAAGCAAATGCATTGTCAGACATAGGCAGGTGTTCAAGCGATCAGCAAACAACACAAACAGGGCAATTCCATACTCGTGAAAACCAGGAACAAACACAGCATGAACAGTAAACAAAGGCTTGGTAAGTCAGGCAAAGAGAGTGTTACTTCACACCAATGTGGAGTTTTGTGTGTGTTTATATAGTGTATGGTGATTGAGTTCAAGTGTGTGCAATTAATAAACGGTGACCGTGAATGTGAGAGTGCTGGGACTTGTAGTTTGTATGCAAAAATTCTACTAAAATGCTCACAAGTAAACAAACAATTGCATTAAATTCAGGTGGCATTTATTAAAATCATTAAAACATTTGATAGATGCAAGAATTAGAGTTGATGCGTCTTCTTACAAATTACCAACATCTGGGAAGACAAGTGTCTCACTTCCTTCCATGTGAAAAGCTGTAAAAGAGGAAAAAGAGTGTTTGCCTTTGGGTTTTAACTGAGAAATTGTGTTACAGAATCCCAAATTGTGTAATTTTGGAAATGTGACCTCCACTCTCCTAATGAACAAAATGCCGTTGTAGACTCACCAGGAAAATCTAGCTGACTAGATAATGTTTATTTTCCTGCATTTAGCACCTCACCCCTAATTTTTTTGCACAAACTTTTTAAGTCAACCAACATCACAGAGATAGTGGAAAACATTACAACCTTCTGTAACCCCAACCTCTCTTTGTGTCATGTTAACCTTGTGAAGAACTTTTGGCCTCGACATTACTGAGCTAGCTAAGTTCCGTTAGCCACTAACTGTCTGCACCTGTTAACCAGCATTAATGTTCACCGAATACATGAAGAAACACGGCTCTAACTCATCCTCCTAATGCTAATTACTACAACTTGCCTTGTCCAAAACACTTGCTAAATGTAGGTAACGTTAACCCGCTCTCTGTATTACATCATGGTGAATAGCTGTAATGCTGTTATCGTTAACTCTCAAAAAGGGAATATTACAGCGAGCTGTATGCTAAAGTAATGTTATTAACTCAGATGAGTGTCTAGGTTAGCATCACCCATTCCTAATGTGATTGGTGACAGATAAGCCTCAGCTAAGATGCAGACCCAGAGAATTATAGAATAACCTCAGTCCATATTTCACAGCTAACATAAACACGTGACACTAGTAGTGTAACACCAACATTGAGGAAGTAATACATGATATTCACTTTTGAAGCCGTCGTGATAGGGTTAATTAGCACTTGCTGAGTTACTGTTTTCCAATGAATACACTTTTGAGAGCTCCCTGCCTAAATATCACAAACTCAGCCAGGCATTTTCAGCAGCATTAACATTATATAGTGATGAATGCTAATTTACCTGTGGTCATTTGGTTTCCTCACCTCAGGACTCCGACGTCACAATCAAAAGGTCAATTCAACGATCATTCACGTTGAGGTGAGTTCAGAGTTGGATGATGAGTTGGCAGCGCAGTCCACAACGTGATTGGACAATAATTTAACACGTGTTGTGTTGGTCACCCTTATGAATTTTTCTTCTTTTTTTTTTAAAACACATTTATTGGATAATTTAACACAACATGTGTTGACATAGTAATAACAAAAAGTGTGTAGGATATTAATGTATGATTATGCATGTATGATTTTTTTTCTCAAAAAAACAAACAAACAAACATAAACGATGATTACTGAGTCAGATGACAATACTCTAACTGTGTATTGACTCGACATTCACAGACATGGCAAGTCTGCACTAGTGAAGGAAGAGCAGAACACAACCCTTGTTATGAAAAGTTCTTCCATAAGTAACTACAATAGCATTTCTCTACCACGGCGAAAGTCTAGAATCTACCATCCAGCAGCTTTAACTATAGCTTGTCTTTTATTTAATGTGCTTATGCACAGGAGGAATAGAACTGTTATATTTACATAGTAAAAGACTCAAGCCTGAAACAGGGAGTGTGAAGGTGTAGGTGTGATTGGTATGTTGTTGGGACTGTTGAGACATGCGGAATGTGCTTGAGACAGAATTTTTAATATCCTTCTCCCTTCCCCTTTTGTAACAAACCCATTTGCTTTGAAAATGACAGAGGATGAAACTACTAACTACAGTAACAGATTACCTACAGAATATGTTTTCTGACCTGTAGAAAAGTAACATTAAATAAGCTTGCCTTATATTGTCTGTACAAAATGTACCTTATCAGAAGTCATATTCTCTCAAAGATTCATGCATCAACTTTGATTCTTTTTTGAATGAGTGAAAAAGCAGCACTGCCTTCAAAACTGATTATGCAAATAATTATGCAGATATTTCTTCAGAAAATCAACATTTTAATAGCCTATATTTGTCTATACTCACCGTCATGTGATTTTCTTCCAGATTCTCATGTATTGTTTGTGTCTTTTCTGTTATCTATATCTGAATATTCCAGTCCTGTTGCTCGGCGTATTGTGCTTTAGCTCTGTGTGTCGTTTTCATTTCTTTTCTTTCTTTCTTTTTTTTTTTACACAGGGTGAAGTCAAAGCAGACCTGTTTGACATAGCAACATGGTCAACCGGTTATTGAAAGTCTGCAGGCATGCAGCTTATGCACAGGTGAGGCAGGCAACTGCTTAGGCCCCTGACCACTAGGGGGCCCCCAAGGGCTGACAAACTTTATTCCACAGCAATGTCTCAAAATTTGGCAACTGCAGTGACAGTGGATGACTTGCAATGACATGAGCGTAGGAAAACTCCTGAAAGGAGCCCCATGTCATTCCCATCAACTTTTCAGCTGTAATATTTGAAAATGAACTGACATGTCAAACATGTCTATCTTCACATTATTCCAAAAGGCCTGGACTTTGCCTATATGCTAATTGGCAAACTGTAGTCTTGCCATCTCTTTCTGATTGTAGAGCCATTCACTTTGACACCAACAATTGCAAGACTTACTAGTAGATCCTGTGATGAAATGTTGGGGTTCTTGGAGACTTCTTTTTGCACCAAACAGTCTGCTCTTGGGCTGAATCTTGACGACCAGTCCTGGACAAATTGGTAGTTGTTTGAAATGTGTCCCATTTGTAGATTATTTTCCTTACAATGGAATGATGTATTTCAAATCATTTGGAGATCTTTTTAAATTCCTTGCCAGACTCATAGGCATCCACAACCTTTTTTCTGAAGGCCTTATAGAACTCTTTAGATCTTGGCATGACACCACACACCTCAATAACAAAGGGAATACCAGATTTTTATCAGAGTTGTCTCCGTGTGACTTTTGCTTATTTGTACTTTCATACATCTGGTATCTGCATGCTAAAATAAGCACCTCAGAACAAATGATCACTGAATGCGCTATCTGGAAGAAAAGACTGATTGGTTTGGTGGAAGTGGGAAATTACAAGTTACAACCTTTAGTCAAAACTTTAATTTCCGTAGGTTATCAGTAGATCAAAATGCTGGTAATGTAAATAAAAATATTAGATGTCGGATTTTTATAGTTAGTTCTTTGGGGTTTTTTTTTTTCTTCCAGATTCAATACATTTCCAGATTTATTTATGAGAGGTTGGTTTATCTCTTGTATTGTTTTACTTATTGTGAATTATAAAGACACCTAGACAAAACTTTTTGGAGACCCTTAGGATGAGTTCCTTCAGTTGCCTTTAGCATTGGGTCAAAATCAATCACATGGTCTCAGATATGCCTTCACTTCCTGTTTTACAGCTTCACCATGGTCTGTTGAACTCGGCTTGACCCAGAGAATCAGAGGAAGGTGGAATCATGTATCTAGGACATTATTATTGTAAATGTATCCAATTTGCACTATTGGTGGTGCTAGAGGGCTTGAGTGGCATACACCAAAATTGCTGTGATGGTACCTGAGACTGTCTTCTGTCACTATGCTAAATTTCATAAAAAGGGTATGAAGCATTCTATGGGCTGCCATAGACTCCCTTGTGGAAGTAGTAGAAGAAGAAGAAAACATACAGTCACTATAGAGTGCCTATGTACCTTCTGTGCTTGAACCCCTAAAAACAGATTAGAAGGAGATAAGTATGGCAAAAGAGACTAAATTTAAAAAAAAAACGGATGTGGCAAAAAAAAAAAAAAACAGCTGTAAGCATTTATATAGAAACAATAGTGTTATAGCCATAAATCTCCATTTTTAATATCCACCATAAGGCTAATAATAACAACTAAACCTGGGAAGCCTGTAGATCAGGGGTGTCAGACATACGGCTCGGTTCAATCCGGCCCGCAGGATGAATTTTGAAAGTGGAAAAAATGCATAAAAGACACGAACTAGAAATTTTTAATAAAATGCTATTCTTAAATTATCCGCTAGGGGCGCACTATTTGAGTCAGAGTAGAAGACGCGGCACAATGCTGGGACTCAGACCGAACTGCAGATGGTAACAATGGCCCTTCTGCTGTTGGTTATTACATTGTGACCAGTTGTAACGCACACATGTAAATGATAATCAGAAGCAAATTGCACATGTTCTTCTTAAGAAATCTGAGGTTGTTCATGATATGTTTTGCAAAAGGATATTTCATTAAATATGAAGATTTTCCTAAGGTACTTGTACTTCTGTACACGAAAACAAAGAGGAAAAACATGGACTTATTGTTATTTAAAGGTAATTATGCTATGATTTTACTGGCCGGCCCACTTGACATCTAATTAGGCTGTATATGGCCCCTGAGCTAAAATGAGTTTGACATCCCTGCTGTAGATGATGAAGCCTGTGGTGAACAAGTGTATTGGTAGATATTATTCTAATATTTATCGTTTAAGTATTATCTTAATATTTAAACATTTGAGTATTTCTGATCAATAGCGCTCGACTGGCACACTAAAGGATTGTAAAACTACCTTCATAAGGTTCAACAGTCACCTCCAATAAAGACACCTCATGAACCAGACCCTTTAAATTATCATCAAATAACTCCTTAAAAAACACCCTTATTGTAAGGAAAAGTATGGGAAGATATCAACTTGTAAAAATGATGGAATGTTATTCCCAAAAATTATTTGTGGAGCTCTAACTTAAATTGTAAGTTTGGCTTGTTTTCCATTCACTTAGGTGGAAATGGGAGGGGTTAAAATTTTTACTGCAACTAGGGGGCCTACTATTGGGCCTAAGAGACATTTTGGCTTAAATTCTACACCCCTGTAAGTATGTCCACTCATACACTGCATACACTCATTGGTCAAAACACAAAATCAGTCACTGGCAAAGAAAAGGAAAATTTAGGCGAGACCAATAGAAATTGCCATGAAAAAATTATTTGGTGACAATATAATTAATACTGTTCAATACAGTACGTTTTCCCAAAACTCAGGGAAGTGCCTAGATCGGCCAGCATTATAGTAAAAATAACATTGATGAAGAGACATGCACACAAAGAAGTAATTTATTTTACACTTAATGTTACACAAAGAAGTAAAAACCATTGACTCCTGCAATGAAACCGTTAGAAGAACATTACTACAGGAATGTTCCCAGAATTTTTGTTACAAAAATAGCAGTTAAAAGCAAACTTTACCAAAAGTCATAAAATCATAAGAGAATATTTTAAAGTTTGGGGAACAGTGCTGGTATTGTTAACCAAAACAACCTCCCCATGCCTCCAAATGGCCTAAGGATTTACATAGCATATTTTCACATTTCGAAAACTTCATAGCAAGTATGTAGTAAGGTGTCAGACCTTACTTTACTTTATCTTCCAAATAGCCTCAGACATTCCTGGAACACTGCCTTCCACTTGAAGCATCCAGGGAAGGCTGACCCTGATGGAACCATCAGGAGAAGCATTCTTGAATATGTTAAATAGTGTTTATGAATCAGTTGTCATGTATGAAAATGTAAAACTTAGTGTTTTTAAACAGGGGACAGCTTTTTCTTTATAACATAATAGTCAGGCTGGGGTAACTTGTTCAGGCTGGTCTTCTGACTTGGGTACACACATACATACGAGACAACAGCAACCGCCCACTATTAAGATTGCAAATAAAATGCACACCAGCGTAGTGGTCCAGAAGGCAAACAGGTAGAGGGTCTTATTGCAGTAGGGCTCACCCACCACAGTTGAGTTGTAGTTGGGGGGGTAGATAGCGTAGACCCACACACTGCCTGTAAGACAGTGAACAAACTCATAAAACAAGTTCAATGGTATTCATATGGCAATGGCAATTCAATCTTCTCCAAAGCTGTACATTTTTCCCATGAGAATCTAATTACAATTTTCTATGACAAGGCTATATCCGGGTAAATCAACCATACATTACTTTTATTAATGTGTTTAGTGAGGTATTATCTAATTGTAGATGTGCACAGCATGGGCATCATTTTGTTTTGGGAAGTGCTGGGGATGCAACTGATGACTGGTCAAAACTTACAACGGAGAAGACAACACTTCCATGTTGACCAGCAGCTTTTCAAATCTTAATAGTAATAACATGATGGTTTGGAATCCTTTTAAAATGTAGTTGTTATGGTTACGTCAAAACCCATAATCACATTTTTCATATAACAAACACATTCAGCAGCAGCAGGGGCTTACAGGTTCTGCAAATGAGCACTCACTTTGGTACAGCAGCACTACTCCATTATATTAAATGTTTTAACAGAACACAAACATTTTTCAAAAAATGTTGGGTATATGTACCCAGCATCCCAGTATAAGTTACACTCATATTGGGATGTTGTGTGCCTTTTTTTAGTCTTTAACATAAGAAAAGCAGGACTTGGGGTAAACCCTTACAATACTCAGTTGCCTCGCTATTCCTTCATTTTTCTCTTGCTTTCTTTAAATTGGTTTTCCTCACCAGCAATGAACCAGCAGAATGTGAAGGAAGACACCAGGCTGTTACAGATGTAAGAGAGTGTCTTCAGTGTTGAATTATCTTTCTGAATAAAGGGAAGGAAGGCAAACAGGACCATGATCAAGCTAAACACTCCAGACACCAGCACATACACAGGGATGTAGTTCTGCACGGTACACTCCTTTAGATACTGTGCACCTGAGGGAATGGATTCAATAGAAATGTTAAGAATGTCACAATAACTTGGTATACTGTATTTTGCTTTCTACATGACTTTCAATAAGCATTAACATTTCTCATCATTAGTATGGGGTGCCAAATCTTCTCTCATGAGGTGACTTGTGCCAAATAAGAGTTTTAAGTTTCAGTGTAAATTTTAAATATAAATATAAATGTAAAAGTAAAACATAGAAGATAAATGTTACATTCATATACTAATTGCACCACCCTCTTAGAATGTGCTTCTCTGGGAAACATGGCTCCAGTAGGGTTTACACCATACTCTAATAGTTTTGGAACAAGGTTGAGAAAGTGAAACTATTCTGCTGGTGGCATTAAGGTTTATATTTAACATTTAGATTTATTTTTAACATTTACACCAATCAGCCATAATACTAAAACCACTGACAGCTAAATAGCATCGGTCAAGGGGTGATATAGTAGGCAGCAGCT